>NC_080166.1:2322755-2342755 GCF_950295315.1 Erinaceus europaeus
CATCGATGAAAAGGTACGAAGGAGTTGACTTCATATTTCAAAGGCCTTAGAAGACATGTTTTTGGCTCTGACCCTTTAGTTTCTGGCAGATTCAGCATCTTCCTTCCTGACTTCTGACCCCAGAATCCTGAACGCACAGGAAAATGTTTTGAACTGCTGATGTAGAGAAAATGTGAACTATATTTGAATGGAAACAGTCATGCTGATCTCTCCTGGCCTGACTGACAAGATCGTCTCTGATGTGTTTTCTATAGAATGCTGCTTTGGATGAAAGAATAAGCAGTACTTGGGGCTGGGTGGATGGATGATGCAGCTGGCCGAGTGCATGTTACCCTGCACCAGATAGAAAGACAGAGTCAAGGACAGAAAGAGAGAGGGAGAGAAAGTTATCACAGTAATGAAGTTTCTTCCAGGCTGGTGGGCACCAGACTCCAACGCAAGTGTCACGCAGGACAAGGTTGGTATGGCCTACAGCGGGTGTGTCCTGGTAATCCAAGGGCTCATTTTAATTTTTATCCCCAAAGCAACCCTTTCGGAAATTCCCTCATCTTCTGCTCCCCATAAAGAATGCTGGTCCATCCTCCCAGAGAGATAAAGAACAGAGAAACTTCCAGTGGAGGGAATGGGACACGAAACTCTGGTGGTGGGAGCTATGTGGAATTATCCCCCTGTGATCTTACAATCTTGTTCATCATTATTAAATCACTAATGAAAATTAAAAAAATTACTTGATGGAAATCTCAAAAAAAAGTCCTGGTGCCAACTATTCAATAACATTTATATACAATTAGACTACATGTAACTCCCGCTTTCACAACTAGAATCTCTCATTTCTCTTCACACACTGTGAATCCACGTGCTGTGTATGGGGTGCAAATATTTCCCTGCTTTTCTCTTGAACTTTCCCATGATTTCCTTTGTTCTGAAATTCCCATGTCTCTTATCAGGAATAGTATCACATTAGGTAATTGGAGAAAGTTATTATTTATATTCTTTGCACAGGCAAATAAATGCCTTGATTTCATCACAATCAGAAACTGGACACAAAAACTCCTTTTCTCTACATTGGTAACATCATCCTGGATCCTCGAGATTCTTCCTTTTCTGTGAGGAGAAAGTAAGTGGTCAGTACATGCAGGTTGGAGTCACTCAGCTCTTTCCCTTGGCACGCAGCCAGCTGTGCAGTCTCTCTCTCTCTGTCTGTCTGTCTGTCTGTCTGTCTCTGTCTCTCTCTCTCCATCTGGATTAGGACTGGGGACTGGTGCTTGCATAGTTCTGCCATCCACAATAAACTATTTCAATTTTTCTTTTTCTCTCTGCTTTTGATAGAGGATGATAAATAGAAAGAGATGGACAAAGAGGAGAGAGACCTGCAACACCGTTTACATTCCTCTAGGTGTGTTTAGAGATTCAGGTCCACAACCTTTCAGTTCTCTGGTTTCCAGACCTTACTTCCTCAGTTAATATGATAACTTAGCACAGCCAGAGTCCACTTAGGGAAGCAAAACTATTCCTACATATTTATGATGGGAAACGGACCACCTCACATCAGCATATGCAAAAGTTAGAGAAGAGAAATCGAATGGGATAGTAAAGATATTTGGGAAGTCAGGGTCTAGGTAGAAAGCAAAAAAAATGAGGCAGGGAAAACAGCATAATGGTTATGCAAACAGACTCTCATGCCTGAGGCTCCGTGGTCCCAGGTTCCAGCCCCTGTACCACTAAAAGCCAGAGCTGAACAGTGCACTGGTTTAAAAAAACAAAAACAAAAAAATGAGAGCTCAAACATGGATTTAAGCTGCAAAGGTAGATGCAAAGTCACTGAGATTACAGGACTAAATGCAGGAAAAAGATTCCTAAAGTTGGGTCCCTTCTCTTTTATTTTTCTTGCATTTGATAGGACAGAGAAAAATTGAGAGGACAATGGGAGATAGAGAGGGAGAGAGACAGAGAGACACCTGCTGTGCCATTCACGAAGCTTCCCTCCCGCATGTGGGGGTTGGACCCACGTCCTTGCGTCTGGTAACTTGTACATTTGAGCGCACCATCCGCCAGGCCTCTGCTTTTCAGTTTTCTGTCTGTGGTTTCACTGATTACATAAGACCACAAGTGCGTGAACATGGTTATGGAAAGTAGAGTAACCAGTACAGGTCAGTCACCTGTGGGGCAGGACTTGAGTTCTCATTCTGAATGGCGTCAGAGCGGGTATGTACCTACTTCTCAACACAGAGTAGTGTGGCACGGCCGGGCGCTCTGTTCGCCGTCACCTTCTCCATCGCAGCATGTGACACTCTTCCATAGCTTACTGTTTTTACACTGTTTCTCTCTAACACATGTTCAATACAATATCGGGCATATATGATGCCTCTAAGAAAAGACTGTTAAATACTCACAAAGAAGGGAATGTTTTCTTCATAAGGTTGCAGCAGAGAAGATACATAAAGAGTTATTTTAATGATGTTCCAGTTTAATAAGCACAGCTATTTAGAAATCAAAGCTGGGTTATCTACATTATCAGCAGTATGTTCTTTACGGGGTCTCTTTCTTGGGAGAGCAGTGCTTCTGCTGTGACATGTTTCCTAAAGTGATGATTGTAATACTTTTCTTAAATAAATGCCTGTTGACTCAGTCTTATATATTTTGACTTTTTTCCTCAAACAATATGTTCCTTTCTTTCTTCCCACCTCTCTCCCTTCCTTCCTTCCTTCCTTCCTTCTTTCCTTCCTATCTCTACTATAGCACTGCTCAGCTCTGGCTTATACTGGTGCTGGGTATTGAACCTAGGACCACAGAATCTCAGATATGAAAGTAACTTGCATAATCACTATGCTGTTTTCTGCAGTGCTAACCGGTATTATCCTTCAAGGGAAACATTGAAATAGTTTAAAACTATTATAAAATATTTTGGTCACAGACAACGTTTCTGAAACCAAGAAAGAAATAAACATCTACAACTTTTAGGTTTAGGTTACTTCCTTTTCTTCAAGTTTTTCACTTCCCAACTAGAGGGCTGGGTGTGGTGTACCTAGACAATTGCACGTCTTATAGTGTGCAAGGACCTGGGTTCAAACCTTCAGTCCCTACCTGGAGGGGGAAGATTTGTAATCGGTGAAGCAGGGCTGCAAGTGTATTTCTCTTTCTCCCTCTATCTCCCTTTACTCAAAATTTCTCTCTGTCACTATCCAAGATAAGGAATAAAAATAAAATTAATTTCCCATTTAGTAATGGCCCACCTTGCCCATGCTGCTCATAACGCCTTTGGTGGGGGGGATCTGGTGCACTCACTGCCCCCTTGGCATGTCCGTTCTTCTATTGTTAGCAAAGAAACTTGAGACTTAGGCACACCAAATGTTTCTCTCCAAACTATAGCATCAGAGCACAAAAGGAACCTTAGCAAGATAATCAAATCCACTCCCGTGGCCTCTAAAGTATGGACTGAATTATTGAGCCAGAATAGGATCAGAGCTAAACCCACAGCTGCTGGGGCTCTTGCAGAAGGAGATTGCAAAGGCTCCATTTTAACTGCCTGGACAGCTCGTAAGTGTTTCCTGGTATTTACTTCGTCGAATCCTTCACACCAAAATTTATTTGATCTCATTCCTCCCTGACCTGTCAGAATGCCCTCATTTTTTTAATGTCTTCCCAAGTCTACTACAAGATCATCCCCGGAAATGATGGCACTAAACTGGGGAGACAGCACAGCAGTTAACAACAGACTTTCACACCTGAGACTCTGACGTCCCACCTTCAACCTCTTGTACCCCCTGAAGCCAGAGCTGAGTGATGCTGTGGTTAAAACAGAAACAAACAAACAAATAAAAAGCTTGCTTCAGTTTTCTCCAGTCAGTCTCAGTGATGTGTCAACTGACAGAGCTTCTCTGAAAGCAGTTTTGTAAAGACAAAGAGGCAAAAGCACTTAAGACGATAAAACTTAATTCACTCTCCAAATTATCAATCGCACTACATAAGATTTTTTAAAATTATTTCTCAATCTTAACAATATCCCCCACATGATTAAACAGGTTTGGATTGAATGACAATTAATATCATGCTTGGTATTATCATTAGTACTGATACCCAAAGATAATATGTATAGAAATACTCCAATACCTAATCAATGCCAATGAAACTATTATAATGTTAGAATTTAATTTCAGTGGAGAATTTTTTTTTCACTGCTTCACTGCTTGTGAAGTGATGTCCTGCAGGTGGGGAGCCAAGGCTCCAACCGGGATCTCTACGCTGGTCCTTGAGCTTTGTGCCACGAGCACTTAATCTGCTGCGCTACCGCCTGGCCCCCCTGAGTGGAGAAATTTAACTTGTGAATAAATGATGTACTCACAAAATTAGGAGACAAAGAAATATAACAATCACAATAATAATGATGCAAACTTCATTATTACTTGGATATACTAATACTTCCTCTAAACTATTTTTTAATTTTACTTATTATTTCTTAGATAGAGATAGACAGTGAGGGAAGAAGGAGATGGAGAGAGGAAAGAGAGAGAGAGAGACTTGCAGCCCTGCTTCACCACTTGTGAAGCTTTTTCCCCCACAAGTGGGGACCAGGGGCTTGAACCTGGGTCCTTGTGCACTGTAACATGTTTGCTACTTTCTGTCCTCTCTTCTACCAGCTTTACCCGTATTAATTTGGTTGATTTTTCACAGTACCGCAAATGGGTTGCCACTATTATCTCAATCTAAAATAAAGGAATATTGATAAAAAAAAGTGCTAATTGTTTAAGAGCATGAGACCTGAGAACCCAGACTCGTAACCACCGCACTAAGGACAAGGAAGGAAGGGCGCTGTAAGAAGCGTCCAGGAAATGGCAGACGGTCGCACTGGTTTCAGTTCTCACTGTAAGAAGAAGTGACTGTTGCTTGCCAAAGCAAGAGAAAAGTCCTGGGCTCCTGCTGGAAATGCAGCTGGCAGGGGGAGGCACAGACAGACACAGCACAGTGCAGCAAAGCCACGGTCAGCAGTTACTGGAGGAAGCAGAACTTAGAGCTCTCGGTCAATCAAGACGATGCTTTGAGCTAGCGGTGGCAGAAATAGACATTGGGGCTTAGGCATAAGGACATCAAGCAAGAAATGAACACTCCAGCCCAAATCACACAAGACAGTGTGTGACTCACTACACACTAACAGAAAAGCATCAAGGAGAACTAGACCTGCCATGTCGTTTTTAGCCCATGTACATGGTCTTATGACTAGATACACAGCAGAGAATATACTGACAAGTCTTCTTTTAATTAATCTTTTAAAAATATTTATTTATTCCCTTTTGTTGCCCTTGCTGTCTTATTGTTGTAGTTATTATTGTTGTTGTTATTGTTGGATAGCACAGAGAGAAATGGAGAGAGGAGGGGAAGACAGAGAGAGGGAGAGAAAGACAGACACCTGCAGACCTGCTTCACCGCCTGTGAAGCGACTCCCCTGCAGGTGGGGAGCCAGGGGCTCGAACCGGGATCCTTACACCAGCCCTGGCGCTTTGTGCCACCTGCGCTTAACCTGCTGCGCTACCGCCTGACTCCCCTTTTATTTAATTTTTAATTTAACAAAGCGGAAAGAGAGATTGAAAGGGAAGAGAAGAGAAAAAGAGAGACAGAGAGACACCTGAAGCCTTGCTTCACCTCTCCTGAAACTTCCCCACTGCAGGTGCTTGAACTTGGGTCCTTGCACATGGCAATGTGTGTGCTCGAGCACACGTTTCTTGCTGCCATGTTGACGACCTTCCACAGATCTCTGCATGCACTAAATCTTACATGCACTAAAGTCTTCTTTGAGCGCATGGACAAAACGATTCTCCATGAATTATTCTTCTCTTTACGTAAGTTCCAAGTCAAAAAGTCATTCTATATATCACTGAATAGACATTTCTGGATGGGAGTGTAGGGTGAACACACACTTCTTTAATTTATAGTTTTTATTTTTAAAACATTGTTATTTATTTGTTATTGGATAGAGACAGAGAGAAATTGAAAGGGAAGGCAGGGGAGAGAGAGGGAGAGAGAGAGAGGGTGACCTGCAGCCCTGCTTCACCACTCGTGAAGCTTTCCCCCTGCAGGTGGGGACTGGGAGCTTGAACCTTGGTGAACACACATTTTGATGCCAGGAATCTGATAAGGTTTAGGTGTTACATGCTACAGATATATATGATTCATATAGCTTTATCACTCGGTTTAATATCAGAAATGCAAGTTTCAGCAGTTTGCACCACAATAAAGACTTCTGTACATGTGCACAGAAAGTAACAAATGCATTCTTGCATTTTCCCTCCTATGTCTTGTCTTACCCTCACTTCACTTCCCTCTGCTGAGTATCATTTGTGTATCATTCTCAGTGGATAAGATTTCCAGTCTTTCACTGTTTTATGAAAAAAACAAGTCATTCCATGTGTTTCTTCCAGCAGCGGGCTTCCACCATCCAGATGTGTCCAAACCTAGTTTCTCTTCAAGGTCCAGTTCTACTTGCTGAGAGGGAATGCTCCCCTGAGCTCAGCCAGCCCCAGCTCTGCCTACGGAATCTCACGAATGCCATTCCTCGAGAAGTGCTGGGACTCCCGACACTGCTGTGTCTTACATGTGTGTGGCTCCTCTGACCAGATCAACTGTGTGTTTCTTGATGCTACAAACTAACTCTTAAACCTCTTGCCCTTGAACAACTCCTAGGGCAAAGGGAGACACGCAGCTCACTCTCAATGCATGATTGTTTGCAGTAAGATGCGTTGAAAGCACTTGATTGTTTTCTTCATCCTCACTGACGTCAGTCAGTACATTAATTTTTGAAAGACTTTTTTTTTTCCTCTGGGGTCCCAGAAGGACCTGTGGGACACACTTTATATCAGGAAGAATCAGATTAACCTTTAAAGCCACTGCACACTCAGTGCTACTGAGTTCATGTATTGCTTCACATACATACTTTTAACTGGGGGTATTTTATGCACGTCTAGTTTGCAACTAAACAAGCATTCCATGGGGGAAGAGAAGTCCTGGTGTTATAGAAACATGCAAATATTTGAACATAAACATTCTTATGGTAGTCCTGCAAATGAGTTGGTTTTTTTTTTTTTTTTTTTTGCTGTGAAATTAGTGGCCATGAAGCTTATGCTCATCATGTCTAGAACTGGTGCAATTCAGCTCTACTGACAGTGGCATCTGCAAAGGCAGCTTAATGAGCAGATGAAAAACTGAATATAAATTAGAAGATTCACCCAAGGCATTAAAATCATTAAGAATATAGTAGAATTATATGCACGGGACTCGAGCATTCTGACAGATCTCGACAACCAGGGCACTATGAAGCCTCTCAACGTCTTCAACTAGTATATGCTTTACCTCCTGGAGCGCTGGTCTAAATACTAGCGACTGATGTTCAGGAAAGATTGATTATAGGCACCTGGCCCAGGGCGACACACAATGTGTCAGAGCACTGGACTTGCATGTCTGAGACCCCATAGGTCAAGCGTGCGAGCCCTGCCCCAGTCACCTGCATGCAGCAGTGTCTTGAGAGAGCTTCCTCTATGTACTATGTCATGTCAGTTGCATTCCTTCGACCAGGAGGGCATTCTTGAATGTGCGTCTTAGAGAGTCGAATGTGCATCTTAAAGCCAAAAAGGGACTGTTGCTGGAACCCACCACAGTTAGACAGCTACAGTTTGCCTTTGTCCAGAAGTGTGGTCCTCAGAGTCATTTCTCATAGGCCGAGCATTTCCCCCTGGGATCACTGAGACGTGCTTGGCAGAGAAGCCAGGTGTGGGTGAGGTTCATGATTATCTGGTGTATGTGTGAATTGCAAAGGACTCTGATAAGCTTAGTTAGCCTTCCTCACTTGGTATATTTACCTGGATTTTTTTTCCCCTTATAATTAAAAAAAAATGGCAGAATATCTTAAGCAGTGAGCAATCACAGCTGTAAGTTTGGGTCAGTGTTCGCTTACTAATTACATATGAAGCAAGAAAGAATGAAGGAAAACGGAGTCTGAGTCTCTTCCCTGTGTGTGAGTTAGTCATCTTACTTGGACTCATGAGGCCTCGCCCTGCTGAGACGCAAGTTAGACGTCTGGGATTTGTTCTTGAGCCTCTCCCCTCCCTTCCTCTCTCTGGCCTCCTGTTTATGAGTTCTCCTTCATTTCTCCAGTCAGCCCACACCGTCGTCGCTGTAATAATCCGAATCCCATCATCTCTTACCTGCAGTATTGTAACAGTCTCCCACGTAGTTCACCAGTTCCTCAATATCTCCTTCTGCTGCTCCCTCTCTGCTCTGGCATAGTAGCAGGAATGCTAGCTTGAAGCATACGTCTACGCTATCCTTACTCACTTGTTCAAGTCATTCCACAAATAACTAACTATGAGCAGCTTCTTGCTGCCAGGCCTCTGTCAAGAACTGTAAACACAGTGGTGAGAAAGTCTATGTGATTCTTGGTTTTACTGGGCAAAGCAGAAATCAGAGCACAGGTCTCTCTCTTCTCACAAATCTCAATGCAGGCACAAACTGACACTTGACTTTTTAAAAAATATTCTATTTGAATGAGAGAGAGACACACACACAGTGAAACCATAGCCCTGCTCAGCTCTGGTAGATGGTGGTGCTTGGGATTGAACTTGGGAGCTCAGAGCCTTAGGCATGGACCATTATGAGCCTTTTGCAGAACCATTATGTTATCTTCCCAACCCAACACTCACCTTTCCTGATGATCTTACTTATGCCTGTTTCCCATGAAACAGTGTGTCCTTTGCAGACGAGAATCTTCCCTTGCTGTTTGGGTTTTAGACCCCAACACTATGTCTGAATATAATAGACCCTCACAAAATATATATTGACTGAATACATATGGCATTTTAGATACTTAGACCTAAGTGCCCCCATTAAAATGTATCTATGTCCTGCAGACTTAGCAAATACTAAAATACTTAGTTTTTGTCTTAGTCATATCACTTTGTGAACCATATATTAATGCCAGTAACCGATGGGATATTTTTAATTAATTCACTCTAAAGTATTTGCTTATTTATAGAATTGCTTATCAGTTCTAGTTCACTATCTTTGCAATGTCTCCAGATACTAAATGACAAAACAGTAAGAAAATTCTGAAGTTCCTCAGCCCACCATTTCCTGCTCAAAAGTGAGGAATTGAGTAGCTAACACTAACCACTTTGAGTTTTCTATTTTCAACATTATTCCAAATTTCTTGCTCAAACGACGTTCAATCCCACAGTGACCAAAGTACTCAAACAGATTTTTTTTTTGCCCCCAGGGTTATTGCTGGGCTCAGTGCGTGTACTACAAACCCACTGCTCCTGGAGGTCATTTTCTCCATTTTGTCGTTGTTGGATAGGACAGAAAGAAATGGAGAGAGGAGGGGAAGACAGAGAGGGGGAGAGAAAGACAGACACCTGCAGACCTGCATCACCGCCTGTGAAGCGACTCCCCTGCAGGTGGGGAGCCAGGGACTCGAACTGGGATCCTTATGCCGGTCCTTGTGCTTTGCGCCACGTGTGCTTAACCCACTGCGCTACCGCCTGGCCCCCTCTAGAATGCATTTTATTTTTAAAATTTATTTATTCCCTTTTGTTGCCCTTGTTTTATTGCTGTAGTTATTGATGTCGTCATTGTTGGATAGGACAGAGAGAAATGGAGAGAAGAGGGGAAGACAGAGAGGGGGAGAGAAAGACAGACACCTGCAGACCTGCTTCACCGCCTGTGAAGCGACTCCCCTGAAGGTGGGGAGCTGGGCGCTCGAACTGGGATCCTTAGGCCGGTCCTTGTGCTTTGCGCCACGTGCGCTTAACCCGCTGCGCCACCGCTGACTCCCGCTAGAACAGATCTTATAAAGACTGTCAAAATGTCAATCTCCATGAGGTTTCAGGCTCAACTCCCCAGTATCACATATGCCCTATGCCAAAGCTGAGTGGACTCATGCATATTAAAAAAAAAAAAAACCCAAGATATATAACACATCCTTGCTACTTCCCCTCTCTTTCATGAGAAGATAACATTTCTCAATTTTTTCTCAAACTGTGACACAGCCAATTTGTGCTTGGGGAATATTGGCTTGAATGTGCCAAATAAGCCTTTTGGCTGCAGAACTTGTGGGAGCCCTCAGCCTACCCTTTCTCACTGTGAGTCTTCAAATGTGCGTGTGAAACACTGCATCAATATGAAAGAAACTGGTTTTTCTTCTTCTAAAAAATTTATTCTTTATTTACTTATAGGATAAAGATAGTCAGAAATGGAGAGGGGAGAGAGATACATACCTGCAGCCCTGCTCCACCACTCGTGAAGCTTTCCCCCTGCAGGTGGGGAGAGAAAACTAGTTTTTCAGACACATTTGATTACAGGACTCCTTTTTCTAAAAAAAAAAAAAAAAAAACTAAACATTTTGGGAAGTCTTGCTTTCACTCTAAATAAGGGATCCAATAGGGACAGGTGGGTCGTTGCTGCTAGTTGAGCTACTCAGTCCTTTTTTGTCCACTGGTCAATTTACTCATGAAGTGACGTGTGGCACAGTTCAGACTGTGTCCCTGTTGTGTGTCAGACCTGCCCCAAAGTGAACAAGTGAACGAGGAATATTTAGGATCAACAGTCAGCAGGTATGGAAGCTGGGAATCAAAGCGACACCTCTTTGTTTTAAAAGTCTCTTTCTTTCTTTTTTTTGTGCCAGACCATTCTGCCCCGCATAAAATCTAGTGTGAGATTTCAGTAACATTTATTTGAAAGCTATTATAACAGTGAGTCTATGGAAGCCATCAGGCTCTTCTGATGTTTCCAAAAGGTTACTTTTCTTCTTTCTCCCTTCACCTGGGTTTTCACCCAGAACAGGCTTAGAGACTGGAGAATCTGTAGGGACAGACCCTCTGCCTCCTCCACCATTCTGTCTTCCTTACGTTATGAAATTTCAACTAATGCAGAAGTAGAAGCACTTTTCAGCAGAAATTCATAACATATGTTTGTGGTTTAGATCAGTGGCAGATGTGATTCTCCTCACTGACTCTGGAGCTGGGAGGAAGTGAAGAGTCATCCTAGGGGCCCTCGGCTGTGAAAGCCTACAAAGAGCTATAGCAGCTTGTTCAAATCACAGTGGAAAGAATGCAAGTAAACATTACTGATCATGCCCAAACCTTCACTCCTGTGTAATGAAAACTAATCTGATAATTCAGTCTTATAAGGCCCTTGCTAATTAGCGAGATTGAACTGTATTTTCAAGATAAACGATGAGATTCAGGTGGTCTTTAATCCAAGGTAACATAGATAACAGATGGCAGGGCCCTGAGTTCAACCAGTTTCAGTCTGCCTCAGATAGGCCCTTACCATCTGGCTAATCTATTCCCATGCTATGGGCTCGTCGAGAAATAAGGGAGCTGAGAGCTGGCTCACTGAATGGGTGGTGTGCTTGGCCATCAGGGCCCTGGTTTGAATCCCGACACTACAACAAAGCCCCGTGTGACTAAAGGAAATACCACTGCTGCGGCCTCAGATCTGTGTGGAATGTGGAAGGGCTCCTAGATTCAGTGAGTATTCTGTGAAAGGAAGAATATTCCTTTTTTTTTTTTTTTTTTTTTGCCTCCAGGGTTATTGCTGGGGCTCAGTGCCTGCATCATGAGTCCACTGCTTCTGGAGGCCATTTTTTTCCTCTTTTGTTGCCCTTGTTGTAACCTTGTTGTGGTATTATTGTTATTGTTGATGTCGTTCGTTGTTGGATAGGACAGAGAGAAATGGAGAGAGGAGGGGAAGACAGAGAGGGGGAGAGAAAGACAGACACCTGCAGACCTGCTTCACCACCTGTGAAGCGACTCCCCTGCAGGTGGGGAGCCGGGGGCTCGAACTGGGATCCTTATGCCGGTCCTTGCGCTTTGCGCCACATGCGCTTAACCCGCTGCGCCACTGCCCGACCCCCAAAGGGAAGAACATTCTAAACAGCTATATTTGAATGAACACGTTCCTTTCAGTAAGACTATGAGTGGAGAGAGCACTGCTTAGCCCTGGAGCAGAGTAAGTAGAGTGCCTTGTGGGGCCCAGAGCTCCGAGAACCTCAGGTGTGGGGCCAGTTAGGCTAGCTCCTTCATATGCCAATGTCCTCATTTCAGCGTAAGGTTATACTGGTCAAAATGTGATTATTCCCTTGTACAGGTCATTAGATGTTTGAAAAATGTGTCTATCTTTACAGTCCTTCTGAACCCCATGTGTTTCAAGGCACTGCCTCACTAAAAAGTCTCCGATTACCACACCACTTTCTTCCTGCTCCAATCTCTCAGAATCTGACCAAGTATTACAATGGATCTTTTCACCTTTTGTGCCTTTGTTTCATAAGAAAGCCACACTATTCCTAAGAATATTCAGAATGCTCATTTTAAGAATATTCAGAATGCCAGGTGGTGGCAAACCTGGTTGAATGGACGTTGAGCTCAAGGGCCAGTGTTTGAGTCCACCAGTGTTTTTCCCCACCTGTTTGGGGAAAGCTTCCTGAGTGGTGAAGCAGGGCTGCAGGTGTCTCTCTGTCTTGCTCCCTCTCTATCACCTCCTTTCTTCTCGATTTCTGGCTGTCTCTATGTAAATTAAAAAGTGCTAACTTTAACTTTATCTGTAGTGCTGTAATACTCCTTAGCTCTGCCAGGGAGGCCTTAGAGAATGAATGTTGTTATCATGCAATGCTTTGCTCAGTTACATTCATGTATGTATGTATGTATGTATTTATTTATTTTGGTATCTGCTCTCCAGAGGGATATTGTTAGAACTGGGAATATTATCAGAATTGAATGTCTTCTTTCTTTAAAAATTTTGTTCTGTATTTTTAAAATCTTTATTTATTGGATAGAGACAGCCAGAAATCAAGAGGGTGGGGAAAATAGAGTGGGAAAGAGACATAGAGACACCCGCAGACCTGCTTCACCACGTGTGAAGCTTTCTCCCAGCAAGTAAGGACTGGAGGCTTGAACCCTGGTCCTTGTGCAGTGTAACATGTGCACTCAACCAAGTGCACCACCACCCGCCCCAAATGCCTTCTTTCTTTTGGCTTTACTTCTGCTGTTCATCTCTGAAGATTCCTATTTATAAACATTTCTGTTTTAAATGAAGACACTGCACTCACTGGCTGTGATTCTGAGCACTGCAGACAGCCTTCATCACGGATTCAGATCCAGTTGGCTGCGGAAGGTTTAGATATTCAGAACTAGAAGAGTTGTGCTCCTTTCTGGCCTCCATGAAATTTTTGTTCTGCCAGGTTCAAATGCGGGTCTTTCTTGAACTTATGTCCTTAGAACCGTCTGCCTCAAGGATTTTTCCGGTAGCGTGGAGGTCAAGCTGAAGGTGTTCAAGTTTGCTTACAAAGCACCTGCTGGATGTCCAGGCCTCACAGGTGCCCTTGCAACGGTGGGTTGATTGACAGCTATTACTCCATTCTGACAGGACCTCACAGCAGAGTGGCATCACGGGAGTCAGCGCCTGAATCCCCCCATTCAGGTAGCTGGATGTGGGTAAGAAACAAGCTTTCCTGCTAGTAGATACATCTCATCCTGAAACGGAATTGTGTTTGTGTCTCAGAAGAACCGGAGGAAAACATGAGAGACTGACTTTCTGTTTTTCCACCGCTGGGGAAGACTGAATCTAAAGGTCTACGAGAGAGCAAGAATGAAATACTGCTGCCAGTGGAAACAGACACATTGGCAAGTCAGGAAGTCAGCCGGCAGCAGACTCCTTGACCACCGCTCAGCAACCTGGTCTCTTTGGGAGAAAGGAGTTGCGTCTGATGCCTCTGCACGGAAACGTCCACAGAGGTGGTCCAGGGTTGAGACTGGAGAGCCTGGGAGACACATTCTGCTCAGATGCAGATATTCTATCACGATGGAATTCAGCCTTTCGGACCGTTGTACTCAGTCCCTGTTCACTATCAGATGGGACAGAGTAGACCTGATCCAAACATCCTACCAAGCTCATGATTTCTTAAAGGAGTCTCATCATCTTGTAAATTCAACAAAGAGAAACCATCTGGAAAACAAACTGGGGTTATTTTTGCATCAAGCAAAACAAGGTAATATTTTCAATAAGAATTAAAACCTTTTGGAGCTACGTTATGACCCAGTGGATTATCCATTGTAACAGACCAAAGCATGAAGTGTCAGAACTGTTCCAAAGGGCTTAGACGCCGAAGTGAAAGGACTTCTCATAAGATGCTCTAAAATATCAGTTTGTTCAGCTGGCCACTCAACCATCACCACTAAGTCCCTTTCTTCATCACTTCTTTTTTTCCTTTATTTATTTATTTGTTATTGGATAAAGACAGAGAGAAACTGAGAGAGAAGGGGGAGACAGAGAGGAAGAGAGACACCTGCAGACCTGCTTCACCACCTGTGAAGTGATTCCCCTGCAGGTGGGGAGCCGGGGGCTCGAACCGGGATCTTTATGATGGTCCTTGCACTTTGCACTACATGCGCTTAACCCGCTGTGCTACCGCCCGACTCCCTCTTCATCACTTCATACCCTTAAAGCTTCTGGTTCAGTCCATGTGCTGAATTAGGTTTTCACTGCCATGGGTCAACTTTTTCAGAGAGAGAGAAAGAGAGAAAGAGAGAGAGAAAGAGAGAGAAAGGAGAGAGAGAGAGAGAGAGAGGGAATGATAGCATGGTACCTACCAAAGCATTTTCAGTGAGGTGGAGGTGGGACTTGAACCTAGGTCTCTGGCATGACAAAACAGTAACACTACCCAGGTCAGCTACCTGCCGGACCTGAGCACTCTGCTTGAACTACTCTGTTCCAGGATGCCAGTGGTTTTCAGAATCCTTTTTCATTCTGACAACTTACTTTGTATGTGGGGAACTTTTAACATACCGGTCCTGGGGCTTTATCGCCTGTAGATTCTAGTTCACTGGTCAAAGTGTGGATTTCTTAAAAGTCCTGCAGTGAACTGTGCAAACAAGATGGTGAACCGTTCACGTAAGCAGGATCTGCTCTCTGATTTCTCGTCCTTAGCCATTCCACATTTGAAAGCAGGACATTTTCTTTGAATTTTGAAGTAACGACACAGAATTTTGAAAAATTGCATGTTATCATTTCTACTCTTGATGGAAAATTCCAAGCACATAGATGACCGCGAATGTTAAAATTGATTTTATTTTCATGATTGCTGACTTTCTTTAGGGTATCACTGGGCTGAAGTAACAGCTGGGGAAGTTGTGGTACACCAGTCTTGATTTCTAAATGTTTGAATTTCTCTCACAAGTCCTGTTTGCTTTAATTAGATTTCACTTGCTAAAAGGGAGAGTCAGCGAGGAGACCGCTTCTAAATGGACAAGTCCCTGAGTTTAAAAGCCTGGCTAGAAGTAAGACTGAATAGAGATGTCTCTGTTATCCCAACAGAAAAGCTGACTGAAGATTTCTGGAGACCATAGTTTAATTCCTGACGGAGTCACCTTGGTGCTCCAAGAAAGGCTTTATTCCTCTGACTCAGAGGCTCTGGACACCCCATCACAATTAAATCTATATTTTAAGTTTCACCTGTGATCAAAGTGCTAGAAGTTTCTATTTATGTTGTAGAGATTCTGGGTGCGAAGTGGTGACTGCCATCTGTCCTCACCAAGCATTACTCACCAGAATTCATCTTGACCACCTCAAGATTACAAGTGGCCACCCACACTGCTAATTCGTGACCTGAAACCCATCATAGGATGGGTCTGTGATGTCACTTCTCTTTACGTGTCTTTGGCTAACTTGTCCGGGTCACGACAATGGCTAGGAGGGAACTTGACAATGCTTGTGATCTTGTAATACCATGACGCAGAAAAGCCTCCTTCCTTCCTTCCTTCCTTCCTTCCTTCCTTCCTTCCTTCCTTCCTTCCTTCACACCTTCCTTCCTTTCTCCCTTCCTTCCTTTCTTCCTTTTTCTCTCTCTCTTTCTTCTCTCCTCTCTTTCTCTCTCTCTCCCTTCCTTCCTTTCTACTTCTTCCACTAGAGTTTTCCTAGGGGCTTTATGTCAGTATGATTCCACCACTTGCTCGTCGATTTCTAGGTGTGGGCTAAGAGGCTGAGAGGGAGAGACAGAGAGAGGAGAGGTACAGAGGCATTGCTCCACTGCTCTTGAAAATTACCCTCTGTGTGGAGCCCTCACACCATACAGTGTAAGGCAGGGACTGAACCTGGGTCCTAGTTTATAAGAAAATACATACTGTATTGGGTCCCTGCTGGAGGCAAGTCTTTTTATTTTTTTTATTATTTTTTAAAGATTTTATTTATTTTTTGATGAGAAAGATAGGAGGAGAGAGAGAGAGAGAAAGAACCAGACATCACTCTGGTCCATGTGCTGCCGGGGCTTGAACTCAGGACCTCACGCTTGAAAGTCTGATGCTTTATCCACTGCGCCACCTCCTGGATCACAGCAAGCCTTTTTCTAAGGGTTCCATGGCAGAATGATGTTGAGTACATGCAAACAGCCTTGTGAGAAGCTTGTTGAATGTGTTCCCTGAATGAGGCAGAACGGGGGGCCTCTTTTGGCAAATGCAACCTCCCAAAGTGTTTGAGGAAAGGGAGGGTCTGGAGAGGGAAGATGATACGGAACATCCTGAAACAGCTACTTTGTTGCTACAATAGAGATAAGAAAGGGGCAAATTAGTCATATTTCCTTATTTATTATTGTACCAAAATTATTCCGTGAAATGTGATGTCTCCTTTTGTTACTATTGAGATTTCGTAAACAAATCACTGACTAGAAGAAAAACAATTGCTTGGGAGCCAGGCAGTAGAGCAGTAGGTTAAGTGCACATGGTGAGAAGCACAAGGACCATCGTAAAAATCCCGGTTCAAGCTGCTTCCCCCCACCTGCAGGGGAGTCGCTTCACAGGCGGTGAAGCAGGTCTGCAGGTGTCTGTCTTTCTCTCCCCTCTCTGTCTTCCCTTCCTCTCTCCATTTCTCTCTGTCCTATCCAACAATAACAATAGCAATAACAACAACAACAAGGGCAACAAAAATGGGGAAAAAATAACTTCTAGGAGCAGTGGATTTATAGTGCAGGCACTGAGCCCCAGCGATAACCCTGGAGGCAAAAAAAAAAAAACGGTTTGAGCTATGAATATTCACAAAAGTTGTTGGCCCCAGTTATTAATTCTCACGTGCTTTCTAGCTCACAGTGACAGGTTCAGCTCTGTTCTGTCTAGTGATCTGACTCACTGCGCAGTTTATCAGACTTAAAACTGAGTCTTGGCCCTTTTGAAACACTTGAGGCTTCTTTGTGGCTTCTATGCAGCTCTGCGCTGACCTCTCATCAGAACTCTCCCTGCAGGTGGGGGGGATAGCAAAATGGTTATGCAAACAGAGTCTCATGCCTGAGGCTCCTAAGTCCCAGGTTCAATTCCCCATACCAACATAAGCCAGAGCTGAGCAGTGCTCTGGTGTTTAAAAAAAAAAAAAAAAGAACTCTCCTTGTGAATGTATTCACTCACTTGTCACTCCTGTTATCTTGAAGCTTGCATCACGCTCTAATCTGTCACCGGGGCTTACGGCACTTGGTGCTATAGGGTGTCACATACAGGAGTGTCCAGCTCCTGTCCGCTTTTTAACAATAACAACATAAACAACAATAGCTGATGTTCTATGGTGTCTGCCATGGGTAAGACCTTGCTCAAATGTTTTACAGACACTCGGATGTGTTCATGTTCGTTTTTGTTCTCACTCTTTGTTCGACTGATTTATGGTGAGGCTGCACTGTGGATTGAACCCGGGACCCCTGTTGCCTCAGGCAGAAAGTGTTCTGCGTGCGTAGTGACCACCATGCTATCTCCCAGATCTCCCAGGTCCTATGTTCTTCATTCTCCTGACAACTCCATAAAGAAGCCTTCATTTTGGGGGTTGGGAGATGCCCCATCTGGTAGAGGACACACTTGCCTGAGTGCAGAGACCTGAGTTAGAGCTCCAGTATCCCCTGGGAACACACCGCCGTGGCCCACTGAGCTCCTGGGGCAGTGGGGTTCTGTGCTGTTGCCTCCTCTCACCCGCACCTCTCTCTGGCTCCAAGTCAGGAGTGAAGGACTTCAGCATCCTTGCTCAGCATCAAAAATCAGAAGAACTCTTCATTTTATTTTATTTCCATGGCACTGCTCAGCTCTGGCTATTGGTAGTGCAGGGCACTGAACCTGGGACCTTGGAGCCTCAGGCATGACAGTCTGTTTGCATAACCATGATGCTATCTTCCCCACCCAAGAACTCTTTATCTATTTATTTTTATAAGTGAAGGCTGGAGTGCTGCGTAGAGGTTTGATGCTTTTTCTGAAACACCACAATGGCTAAGTGGTAGTACTAAGCTTGGAATGTGAGACATTTGACACCAGAGATGTTTTTTTTTTTTAAATCTGTTTATTTACTTTACCAGAAAACTGCTTAGTTCTGGCTTAGGGTGTGGTAGATAGTAGGCTGGGGGGTGGGGAAGTGTTGAACCTGAGACTTTTAGCCTCAGGCATCAAAATTGTCCAACAAAATCCTCATCCCATGTCTTCTGCCCTTGAGGCTAGATTCTTAATCAGGAGGGAACCTCCCACCTTGTGGCTGAATCTCTGACCTCTGCTTTGGCCTAGGTCTGCATGGAATTCTTAGACTTCACTCAATCCAGACTCTCAAGACACTCAAGAGTGTCTCAAGTGGCCTCCCCCAGGGCTCTGTTCTGGCTCCTACGCTATTTAATATTTACATCAATGACCTCCCAGAAACTTCTTCAAGGAAGTTCATCTACGCCGATGACATCTGCTGTGCAACTCAGGCATCCAAGTTTGACATCCTCGAGGAAACACTCACGAAAGACATGTCTCTGATATCTGATTACTGTAAAAAATGGCGACTTATCCCTAGCACTGCAAAAACGGTATCATCTGTTTTCCATCTACACCATTCCTCGGCCTCGCGTGAGCTTAATGTGCAGCTTGGCGATACGAGAATCCGGCATGAAGCCCAGCCAGTCTATCTTGGCGTTACTCTTGATCACACTCTGTCATTTCACGAACATCTCATAAAAACTGCAGCAAAGGTGGGCGCGAGGAATCACATCATTGCAAGACTGGCCAGCTCCTCATGGGGCGCGAGCGCTTCCACACTACGATCATCCTCTCTGGCATTATGCTATTCCACTGCAGAATACTGTGCCCCAGGATGGTTCCGTAGCCCCCATGTCCACTTGGTCGATTCCAAATGATATTCCTCCATGAGGATCATTTCTGGAACCATCCGTTCCACCCCGGTTCCATGGCTGCCAGTTCTCAGCAACATCGCCCCGCCAGATATTCGTCGGGATGCGGCATCATCTAAGTTCATTTTCCATGTCTACGCTCGACCGGACCTGCCAATCTACGCGGATATCTTCGCCCACCCTGTCCAACGCTTGATGTCTCGTCACCCAATCTGGTCCCCTACGCCTACACTGAACTTCTCTGTTCCAGACTCTTGGAAACAGAATTGGCAGTCAGCTGAGGTAAAGAACAAACACCTCATCACAGACCCCTGCAAGCGTCAACCCGGCTTTGACCTGGCACGTTATGATCGGGGCCCCCCTTAATCGCTATCGAACAGGCCATGGCCGGTGCGCCGCTATGTTCCATCGCTGGGGAGCCAGAGACGACCCGAACTGCCCCTGCGGCTCCAGACAGACTATGACCCACATAGTCAACGACTGCCACCTCTCCAGATTCAAAGGAGGTCTCGAAACTTGACATCAGGCTCAACCTGACGCTGTTGACTGGCTACGGAAGAAGGGCAAACGCTAGAAGAAGAAGAAGACACTCAGAAAGTGTGTATGGAGATGATGCAGTAAGTACCCCATTGAGTGCGTGTGTCAGCACGCGTAGACTCGGGTTCAAGGAGGGAAGTTTCATGAGCTGTGTATGTCCTGCCGGGGTTTCTCTGTGTCTCTTGCTTTCACCCCTTCTCATCTCAACTTCTCTCTGTCCAGTCAAGTAAAGTAAATATATAAATGTTAAGAAATAAAAAAGAGGGGCCCGGTGGTGGTGCACCTGGTTGAGCGCACATGT
>NC_080166.1:2348189-2413189 GCF_950295315.1 Erinaceus europaeus
TCCCCTTTTTACATTTTATTTTATTTTTATTTATAAAAAGGAAACATTGACTAAACTCTAGGATAAGAGGGGTGCAACTCCACACAATTCCCACCACCAGAACTCCGTATCCCATCCCCTCCCCTGATAGCTTTCCTATTCTTTATCCCTCTGGGAGTATGGACCCAGGTTCATTGTGGGGTGCAGAAGGTGGGAGGTCTGGCTTCTGTAATTGCTTCCCCGCTGAACATGGGTGTTGACAGTTCGATCCATACTCCCAGCCTGTCTCTCTCTTTCCCTAGTGGGGAAGGGCTCTGGGAAGCGGGGCTCCAGGACACATTGGTGGGCTTGTCTGTCCAGGGAAGTCTGGTTGGCATCTTGCTGGCATCTGGAACCTGGTGGCTGAAAAGAGAGTTAACATATAGAGCCAAACAAATTGTTGACCAATCATGGACCTAAAGGCTGGAATAGTGCAGATGAAGAGTTGGGGGGAGGGTTCCATTCTGTAGATAGCTTGTCAGCATATTTTAGTTCTATTCCAAAGGGCCTGTGGCTATATTAGTGTTTTTTTTTTTTTTTTTGCCTGAGCCTGAAATCTGACATCCAGGTGGATCCAAGTTATTGTCTGGGGAGATGATGTCATGGCTGGAAAAAGGACCAGAAAGCTGGATCAGGGAAGAGAGTAGCTCCCAAATATGGGAAAGGGGTATAAATATTGTTGACTGTAAACCCCATCGATTTGATGTGATCTGGGCCCCATATTCAGCTTAGGAGCCTGTGTGGCCTCTGCATCCCTACAGGTCTGAGCTCACATTCTGTGGTCACGAGTAGGAACATTCTAAGCTTCCCCAATATCGGGACCCATCTTCCTCAGGTGGAGCATAGAGTATGTTGTCCAGTCTCTCTTCGGAGGATGGAACATCCTCTACCATTATTGATCCACGTTGAGGGCAAGGCCCTATGGGGGGTCTAGGATTGTATTTTCTTGCCCCTTTCAGAACCTGTTTTTACTTCCAAGGTCTTCCCATCACCTCGGTTTATCCTTATATTTGCTTAGTCATCTAAGACCTTTGTTTTTCTCCTGTCACCTAAATAAAATTCTTTTTTGTCATTTGTTAACATTCTCCTTATAACTATACTTTTAATGATTTCATTTTTATTTCTGTCTTATGTACTCACACCTTATTGCTGGGTCAGTGGCTTCCTCCCCTTTCTTTTTTTCTCCCCTAACTGACTCCAAAGACACAACCCCTGGCGTACTTCTTGCATTCAGGCTCCCAAGAGGAGAGACCCCCTTATTTCTTTTTATTCCTGATGTTCCTAGTTGGTCAGTCATAACTAAAATCTATATATCATTCTGTATATTTATATTTACTAAAAGATGAAGTTTTGTTAAAATTGCCTCAGAATGAGAGCTCAGAATACTGCTTTGACATATTTGGAACTGCAGACTAAATGAAGGGACTAACTTACGTGGGGCTTATGCTCTGTGCCTAAGTCAGCTTCCCAGTTACAGTGGCTCCCAGTCTTCAGAATAAATCAAATTCATCCACACTCTTGTATTTATTTGTTAGACATTTAAACTTTTGTTCATTTATTTCTGGGAGAGAGGGAGGGAGAGGGAGAGCTCAGAGCACTGTTTTGCCTTTTTTTTTTTAAAAAAAAAAACTTTGTCTTTTTTAAAAACTTTATTTAATTTGATAAGACAGAGAAAAATCAAGAGAGGGGAAACAGAGAGACAGAGAGACACCTGCAGACCTGCTTCATTGTTTATGAAGTCCCCCCACCCCCCACAGGTGGGGACAGAGGGTTTGCACCTAGGCCTTCGCGCGTGGTAATGTGTGAACTTAACCAGTGTGCCGCGGCCCAGCCCCTGCTCTGCCACTGGATGTGTGTTGCCTGCACACATGCAAGACACAGTCTCTGTTAGCAAGCGACATTCCTGGTGTCCACACTCTTTCCTATAAATAGGTGGGCTATGAAGGGTGCACATACGACAGAGTGATGTCACCATGTGTGAGACCCTCGGTGCAATCCCTAGCTCCAAACCCGCCCCACCCCGCCCCACCCGCCAAGCAAAATATAAAGATCCACATTGATTTCTGGAAAACTCAGTCTCCTAGGAATCCCTGTAAGTCAATCAACAAGGTAGTCAAGTGCTGCCTTGGGCATGCTTAGGGTGGGGCTGAGTGAACGGGGACAGACTGACCGAGAACATGATTTGCTTAAAACCAAACTACTAGAGAATTTACAGAGTCCAGTTTGGAACACGTGAAGTTTGAAGTGACTTTGCAGGTACTGTCAGAGCTGGTTAGCAAGCAAGCAGGAACAAAGCCTCAGAGTGCAGAGTGGAGGGAATTGAGTAGACCATGTGCGGAGATTTGAATTTGGAGTGGGTGGGAGTTCCAAAATCGAGTTTGTAAGAAAAGCTGGAACCAAAGACAGTAAGTAGTCTGAGAATGACTAGAAGTCTCGGAAGCTGACAAAGCAAAGCCAGTGAAGGCGATTATAGAGGGAGTGAACAAAAAGCAGGGCCGCTCATTGTCCTCGAAGGAAGGTTGTCAACCATGAAAGATAACGATAACAGAATAAGACTTGTCCCTGTGGCCCAGGGACTGACACAGGCATGAGTCTGGATTCATAAGCAGAAAGGACTGAGTCTGGTCCCAGCATCTTATAAACAAACACACACATCTTATCTAAAATCTCATTGAAAAGGGGTCAGCAGACAGACAGACAGACACACACACACACCCCACACACATTTGTCATTAAGAAATGCAAATATATTTCATGAATGACATGAAATTTCTCATCACATTCCAAGACTTGGCTCTTTCAGCAAATAATCTAACTTGACACAAAAAGGCTCAGAGCAAGGGCTGAAGCCTGGCTGTCCTGTCCTGTGATGCTTTTGTTGACGGCCTCAAGAGTCTGCTCAACACAACTGAAGACAGCTTCACTGAACAGCAACCTCACTTTCCATTGAACTCTGGCCTGAAAAAAAACAATCTTTTAACTTCCTCTGGCTAGCCATGTGACTCACTGCCTTGTCAGCAAGCTACTTTTCCTGAATCTAAGCTATTTCCTTTCCTACAGAGAAAAAAATTGCTGTTATCACTTCCAACCTTGTCAGGAATGGCCTTTTTCATGTATAGTATATGCATTGTTTTTCTTCTAAAAAAAAAAAGTGAATGTCCCTTCCTCATTGCTTATGTGCTCAAAAATTGTTTATCCTAAAGAAAAAATGTAAGGATATAAGCACATTTCACGTCTTTGAAAAGATCAGCATCTTCAGAGATTTCTTGTCCAAAGATAGTGAAAAGTCTTCTAAAATATCTATTTTAAGACACTTAATTCAAATATCTAAGCACAAGAAATAAATATGGTCTGGTTCAAGCCAGCACAACCCAAATGCTTCCTGATATTTTTCTTACGACACTTTTTTCAGTTTTTACCTACTATTTCCCCCAACACCTAGCTGTGGACATATGTCAAACATCCATCCTCTTGGGGCTTTTGAGATACTGGTCAGTCTTGATTTCTTCTCTTTCTGTTTCCTTCTTCCCTTGCTTTTTCCATCTCTCTAAGTCCTTCATAAATGCTTTCTAAAGCACCCAGATTAATTTTTTAATATTTTATATTTTCTTTCTTTATTTTGGAGAGAGACAAAGAGAAATTAAGAGGGGTAGGGAGCGAGAGACACTTACAGCACTGCTTTTCCTCTCATGAAGCTTTCCCTCTGAAGGTGAGGACGAGGGGCTTGAACCAGGGTCTGTGTACATGGTGACATGTGTACTCCACCAGGTGGGCCTCTGCTGAGCAGATCACAGCGAGCCTAAGCTTCGCCCACATTTCCCCTCTTCTTTGTTTCCAGAGTCCTACCTAGGAGTCAGGCCAGCCTGGACTTCCTTTTCTTCTGACTTTCATCCCTTTACGTGATCTCCTCAGGTTCACCTATCTCCAGTTCAGACTGTGTGTGTAAGCACATGCGTGTGTAGTCAGGACAGCTTTTCATCCAGATAGATGAGAATGAGGAGAGAGAGAGAGAGAGAGGGAAAGAGAGAGAGAGAAAGAGAGAGAGAGAGAAAGAGAGAGAGAGAGAAAGAGAGAGAGAGAGAAAGAGAGAGAGAAAGAGAAAGAGAGAGAGAGAGAAAGGGAGAGAGAGAGAGAAAGAGAGAGAAAGAGAGAGAAAGAGAAAGAGAGAGAGAGAGAAAGGGAGAGAGAGAGAAAGAGAGAGAGAAAGAGAGAGAGAGAGAAAGAGAGAGAGAGAGAGAAAGAGAGAGAGAGAGAAAGAGAGAGAGAGAAAGAGAGAGAGAGACGAGAGAAAGAGAGAGAGAGAAAGAGAGAGAGAAAGAGAGAGAGAGACTAACCGTTAATGGCAAGGAATGTTCCCTTCCTGTTAAATTATCTCTTTGGCTCCTACCTACCAAGCCTGAAACTTCATTTAATCTCAGTTTTCTGCCACAACTGGTCTAGACTTTTCTTCCGAGCTCTTGCCTGAGGCCTTGTATGGAGTTTCTTTTTTTTTTTAAATTTATTTCTTTATTGGGGAATTAATGTTTTACATTCAACAGTAAATATAATAGTTTGTACATGCATAACATTCCCTAGTTTCCCATTTAACAATACAACCCCCACTATGTCATTTATCATCCTTCATGGACCTGTATTCTCCCCATCCACCCACCCCAGAGTCTTTTACTTGGGTGCAATACGCCAATTCCATTTCAGGTTCTACTTGTGTTTTCTCTTCTGATCTTGTTTTTCAACTTCTGCCGGAGAGTGAGGTCATCCCATAGTTTCTACCAGCTGTTTGGGGTCTGAACTGCTGGCCTTACATAATGGCAAAGACAGCCAGGGTACATAGCGCTCTTTCACTGCAGGATTATGATGGCTGGCATTGAGTTCTTATTTATTTGCTAAATAAATTTAATTACTGGAGGATGATGAAAATTTTAGGATATGGCCCAACTGATTCCAAATACCTATCTTCAATATTGATGTTTGTCCTGTATATATGTAAAATTACTTACATCCTAGAGCAAGGTTTGAATCGACCCCTTGGATAGGTGACTAAGAATTAAAGCCGACAATCAAAAAAGAAGTAGTATTCAGTACCTAAAATGATACCACTACTGTCATAATCAAAGTTTAGTTTCTTTCCTTCTTGTTGTTGTTGTTTCTAAGATTTACTGCAGGGGAGTCGCTTCCCAGGCGGTGAAGCAGGTCTGCAGGTGTCTGTCTTTCTCTCCCCCTCTCTGTCTTCCCTTCCTCTCTCCATTTCTTTCTGTCCTATCCAACAATGACGACATCAATAAGAACAACAATAATAACTACAACAATAAAACAAGGGCAACAAAACGGAATAAATAAATATTTTTAAAAATCCACCAAGAGGATTAAAATTTTATTGTAATTTTTTTTTTTTTTTTGGTTTTTGCCTCCAGGGTGATCGTTAGGTCTCAGTGCCAGCACTACAAATTCATCACTATTTTTTCCTTTTTTCCATTTATTTTCCCTATTTGATTCGACAGGACAGAAAGAAATGAAAGAGGAAGGTGAGATAAAGATAGGTAGGTAGATAGATAGGTAGGTAGATAGGTAGGTAGATAGATAGGTAGGTAGATAGATAGGTAGGTAGATAGGTAGGTAGATAGATAGGTAGGTAGATAGATAGGTAGGTAGATAGATAGATAGATAGATAGATAGATAGATAGATAGATAGATAGATAGATAGATAGAGAAAGAGAGATACCTGCAGCCCTGCTTCACTTCTTGTGACGCATTTCCCCTGCTGGTGGAGAGTGGGGATTCGAACCCTGAGCATTGCACAGATCCTTGTGCGTGGTACTACGTGTGCTTAACTGGGTGTGCCACCGCCCAGCCTCCAGTACTTATTTTTTCATAGTGGGAATGAATTATCTTTTAACATAAAAGCTGCCTATTTCCAACTGAGCTAATAGTTGTTTAGTAAATAAGGTACTTATATGCTATTTAGTGAGTTTTTTGATATTCAGATTCCTCCCTGAAAGATATATGTGGATTTTTCACTTGAACCCCGTGTGTTCTAACCCATTACCCACTGCCGCCTCTTTGCACCTCTTCTCTGGATCTGAGCATTTCCTTTAGCAAACTCTCCAGCAAGCCTGTATCTGCCCTGTGAGCACCCACTTCAGTCAAAGGACGGTGTGTGAAATACACCAGTAATCGTCACAGTCTAGCCCCCAAAATCTTTACTAGAAGGCTTCTATCAAAAATAGAAAGAACCAAACAAGTCAGGGGCCAGGCAAGCATGAGAATTGCTAAACAGGTTGATAGCCATGTTCTCCTCCACCTGACATGAAATCACACTGTGGTTCTGATGCAGATTTTCAGCACAACTCAATCCAGTTGGAGCAAAGACACTTTCTAATTGTAACCGCTGGCCTTGGCCTTCTGCCGCCTCCACTGTCCCATTTTTCAGTTGGCTCAGTTACTTTAAATGTAGGCTTGCTGAGCAGATAATTATGCTGAATGGCACTGATGTGCCTTACATAGTGCATTCTATGATGTTGTACTGGTTCTTTGCAGGGTCCCATTTCAAATACCCGGTCATGTAAAGAGCCCCAGTGGAGAGAGTGAGACACACCCCTTACATGGCCAAGTAGCAGCCCCACCCCAATACACGGGAAACACCGCTATGCTTTCTGGGTTGCTGGAAACCTGCAGGTATTATTATTATTACTCTAAAACAAAGCTTGATGGTTTGCATTAAAATACGTATAAAAAACTGCTAACATTGGTAGATTCATTTTATTAAACTTTTTTTATTTATTGGTTAGACAGCCAGAAATTGAGAGGAAATGGGGAGACAGAGAGGGAGAGAGACAGAGAGACACCTGCAGCCTTGCTTCACCACTCGCAGAGCTTCCCCCCCGCAAGTGGGGACCAGGGGCTTGAACCTGGGTCCTTGTGCTTTGTAACATGTGTGCTCAACCAGCTGCACCACCACCTGGCCCACGCTGGTAAATATTTCTTTCTATGGGGATTCCATATACAGTCCACAGTCCCTCAGATGGAGTGTAGGGGATGTTAACGGCATTTCAGGGTGCACCTGGGCTCCAGAAGCAAACCCGTCTTCATCATCACAGCGCTTCCCACCACCTCGGCCTCCGCGGCCAGGCTTCACCCTGACTCTTTTCCCTTCCAACTGCTGACGGACACTGGAAACGTGGCTGGAAAACATTATCCTCAACTGCACCATGGCCAGGAAAGTCTCAGGAGGGAATTCTTTCCTGACATAAAATTAAACCTGGCTGGCTTCGGTATAGCTTAAGCAGAGACAGGAGGAAAATTTAACAGTGGATGCTTCTTGGCTTGGCTTTCTCTCTGTTCTTAAAGCAACATTATTTTAAAGATCTGTAACTGAACCTGTCATCTTCCAAGTTGGCCCAAATCTCCCAGCCTCTGACAGCTCAGTCTCCTCTGTCTTGCCCTGTGCTGTCACTTTGCTCTGCTCAGACTTTGCAGAATGTGTCCATAACCAGATGCTTTTTCACTGACCTGCAGTAGGAGCTCTCTCTCTCTCTTGTGGGTGGGTGGAAAACAAAGTGTCACCCACAGCCCTGCTGTGGCAGGCCCCCCTACGGCCTTGGGGCTTCCAGATGGAGGCGTGGTCACGTCTTCCCTGTCACTTGGTCCTTCTGCCTTGCTTCAGAGCTGCTGCAGGGCTGTAGAAATGGCGCAGGAGAAGCTGACCTCAGGCACTATATTTTCATGTCCGACTGGACATGCTACTTATTTAGAGCAGAAAATTTATAAACTGGAGTTGGAAGAGGTTTTTGTCTCTCTGTCCCCAAAACAGATGGAGTGAGGAGGGTTATTCTGTGACCCCATGCCGCCTGTGAGTAGGTGTCAGGCCATTTACTCACTCAAGGAACAAACATTGTTGGGATCATTGAGTTAGGAAAGGAGAAACAGCAAACATATATATATTTTTATCAAGGCACCAGTGCTCTGAGGGTGTAAGCTATCTTACCTTTCCAAAGGAGGCTGGGCACGTCTGCCAAATATAGTGGTGATTTGCTGTCACCTTTTTCTTGAGCTTTCTGCTCCCATAGAAAAAACAGCCTTTAGGTTCATGATTAGTCAACAACTTGTTTGGCTTTATATGTTAACACTTTTTCAGCCACCAGGTTCCAGATGCTAGCATGACGCCATCCAGACTTCCCCGGACAGACAACCCCACCAGTGTGTCCTGGAGCCCCGCTTCCCCAGAGTCCTGCCCCACTAGGGAAAGAGAGAGACAGGCTGGGAGTATGGATCCACCTGCCAACACCCATGTTCAGCGGGGAAGCAATTACAGAAGCCAGACCTCGCACCTTCTGCATCCCACAGTGACCCTGGGTCCATGCTCCCAGAGGGATAGAGAATAGGAAAGCTGAGGGGAGGGGATGGGACACGGAGTTCTGGTGGTGGGAACTGTGTGGAGTTGTACCCCTCTTATCCTATGGCTTTTGTCAGTTTTTCCTTTTTACAAATAAAAATTTTTTAAAAATGAAAAAATACTATCATCTTACTCTGTGAAAACCATGGTGATTAATGGAGGGAACAAGAGACAGTAGAAGAAGAGAAGTGTTGGAGGAAGGGGAGACAGAGGTGAAGATTCCATTCCAGTACGTTGACGAAAAGTCAGCACAGAAGGCCAGATGGTCTCTGAACTGTACACTATTCGTCATCCAAACCTTTGTGATGCCTTCTTTTACTTGGATTTGCTGGGAGGAAGTGCTGCTTTATGAAGAGCTGCCAGGCGAGTGCTCTTCCTTATCTCCTTGGGGCAGGTTTCTGTGTACTTACTACCTCCACCAACCATTTCAAGTCTGTCTCTGTATATTTTTTTTCCCCTCTGGGGCTCAGTGCTAGCACTATGAATTCAGTGCTCTTGGCAGCCATTTTTTTCCATTTTGTTTTTTTCTTTCTACTTTATTTGATAGGACGGAGATAAACTGAGAGGGAGGGGAAGATAGAGGAGAGAGAAAGTAGACGCGGTAGACTTGCTTCACTGCGGGGGCTTGAACCTGAGTCCCTCTGCACAGTATTGTGGATATCAGCTGGGTGCCCCAGTGCCAGACCCCTTCTTTCATCATGTACCCTCTAGCCCCTCTTCCCCTCCTCTTTAAGCTCCTTGGCTGCATTCACTTCTTCTTCTAGCGTTTGCCCTTCTTCCGTAGCCAGTCAACAGCGTCAGGTGGAGCCTGATGTCAAGTTTCGAGACCTCCTTTGAATCTGGAGAGGTGGCAGTCGTGGACTATGTGGGTCATAGTTTGTAATCTGTGGTGGACTGATTGCTACTAACTTTTTAGTTCTGCTCCCTGGAAGAGAGCTACACATCTCCATCCTTAGTGACATGACTTTTACTGCCTCCTATGGTGAAGAAGTAATCTTTGCCCTCTTGATGTCAGGCATGGTCAATAGACTATGAGCAGACGTAACTTTTCTCTGACAGAAACCTCAGAAGTTATCTTACATTTGCATGAGAGCAAATCCCTCAGAGAATCTTATTTTCCTAGTTAGTCCTCCTCCTCCCCCTCTTTTTCTCCTCCTCCCCCTTGTCCTCCTCCTCCCCCTCCTCCTCTTCCTTATTCTTTATCCTGAATAGCAGAATGAGATGAGAAGACACATGGTAGTTGATGCTTGTAGCACAGATAAGCAACAGTTGCCAGCTGCTGTAAGTTGCTGAGTTGTGGGACTTGTGTATTCCAGAAGCAAAATGGGTTCCTACAAATGCCCCTTCACAGTTCACCTGTAGCCTCATGTTTATTCACCTGGAGCCTGAGTGTAAGGTTCATATGACACTACAACTGCGGGCTCACCGTGCATGCTGGCCAGACTAGAAACATCCCCATTCTTCAGCCTGCATTTCTGTTTTTATTATTCTTCTACCTTGAAAAGCCTCAATCTGCAGCCAACTTTGTTCACTCTTAGAGAAACTTTAAGTAGCAACATACATAGAACCTTCTTCTTTTTTTTTGCTTTCTTATTTTAAAACTTAAAAAAAATTATTTATTCCCTTTTGTTGCCCTTGTTGTTTCATTGTTGTAGTTATTATTGTTGTCATCGTTGTTGGATAGGACAGAGAGAAATGGAGAGAGGAGGAGAAGACAGAGAGGGGGAGAGAAAGACAGACACCTGCAGACCTGCCTCACTGCCTGTGAAGCGACTCTCCTGCAGGTGAGGAGCCGGGGGCTTGAACCGGGGTCCTTCCGCCGGTCCTTGCGTTTTGTGCCATGTGCATTTAACCCACTGCGCTACAGCCCGACTCCCACATAGAACCTTCTGACTGTCTTGGTTCAGAGAGACTTCCTTCTCTCTTTGAGCCTCTGCAAGCATTCAATGTGTTCACTGCCTAGCACTCCATCTGTTAACAGTGATGGGAGTTACTGAGTAGTGACCACATTGGAGATGCTGTTTGCTGCCAAGCATTGGTTTAGGTATGCCGAGTCTTCCTACTGTGAGTTTCTGTGAAAACCGTGAGGAGGGAAAGGCCAGGAGAGAGGGCTGGGCTGGGAGAGTCACAACTTGCAGTTGAATTCCAGGAAAGGTCCTGCCAAGTCAGTGGGCGCTTCAAGTCAGACCATCTTTTGGGAAGCGTCCTGTGCCTCACAGGAACGACCTGCACTGACTCCTCTGCTGTATTTGGTCACTGACCAGAAGCATCTCTGTGAGCCGAGGACAGTGGATGTTAAAGGCCCTTAGCTGGGCCTGTCGATCAAGTGGCCTTCCACCATGTAAACTCCAAGCGGTGCTTCCTCATGGACTTTACACCAACATTGGTTCATTAAGCCACTACGACAATCTCACGAGATCAGGACTATTACCATTCCTGCCTTCAAGAGAGATTTAAAAAATGGCTTGGTTACCATTCCCTCAGCTGGTGATGGAACGAGGTTTAAGGTTGCCCTCTGAACTGCTCTGTGAGGCTGACTTCTGGCAGTTATTAAGCACAGCATGAGCTGCTGCCCACGAGGAGGTGAAGATCTCGGATTACACACAGTCAGTGCCAGCTTTTCGGGAGTTTGAAATGCATAACTCTTGTTTTAGTTTGCAGGGTACAAAAGTGCTGTCCATGCTGTGAGGGTCAAATAGTTGAACTGAACGTTTTCTTTCCAGAAGTATTCTATTTACCACATGGATAAAATATTATGAAATATTTTATGAATAAAACAGTTCATTAGACATGCTTTTAAATACCCAAAGGAAAGAAGGCTCTTCTATGATTTTTCCAGTAATCCTAGAGCCATCATTCCAGTTCTATTTCCCGCTGGATCCAATAGATATTATTATATTATGGCTATTGTTTGGTCTTTGGTGTTGGGCTGAGCTTCACTGACGGGAGACAGACAACCCGGGACTCATGGATGAGCTGTAGGCCCTATCTCTTTATTCATGCAGGACGCAGCACAATCTAAGCCAAGCTAAGCTAAACTAAAACTAAACTAAAATGAACAATCCTGTCCTTATATATACTTTCCAAGTAGGGTGTGAACAGGATGTGACGTAAGAGGGTGGAGAGAAAAGTGACTGGTGAAAATCAGGGTGTGACAAGGAGAGGGGACGGAGCAGGCGAGAATTCTACCACTGAACCACCAATGCCCTGGAGGGAGGGTGGTGCATAGTTAGTGATTTATGTAAATAGACGGCAGCTTTGAGTGGGATCAGACCAATCCCATACAGGCATACCGGCGCTTAATTAGCAGGATTAGAGACAGAAGCTGAGGGGAGCTGGCATACTAGTCAACACTTTGGAATATCCCTCTTTTCCCCATAAGAGATTGATTTTTTCTTGCTTTAGAACCATGTTTTGCTCTAGTGAGGAGGTACGAGTGGTCTTGCTCAGTGAAGCAGGTAAGGACTCACTGAGGTAACTGACTGTTCTAACTCATGCCAGAGAATGAACCCAAGGATCCCTGTATGCTACATGTTGTCCATGGTTATGACACCAGATTCCAAATTTCTATTGTACTTGTTTATAAAGGTGAGAAAGAGTGAGAAAAAAAGGGGGGAAGACACCAAGCATTGTTCACCATCTGTGCAGTTCCCGTATAGAGTGCTGGGATGGGCCTTCTCGCCACACACAGCAAAGCTGTGTCCTCAACTCACTGACTCACCTCTCCAGTCTCAATAGCTGATCTTTTGAAAGACAACAAACTATTCCCATCACACCACCAAAAAGAAAGAAAGAAAACAATAGAATAAAGAAAAGAAATAGAAAAGAAGGAGTAGGAGGAGGAGGGAAGAGAAAAAAGGGGGGAGAGACACTTTCTGTCCATAAACCAAAATCTCTTCCTGAACTTTGCCTTCAGCCAGCTGTGTGTGCACCTAACAGGGTATAATGTGCTGATTGTACTGCAGTGGTGGGTGGGATTATGAAGAACCCTGGCCCTCGGGGGAGTAAAAAGCAAGCAAGCAAGCAAGCAAGAACAACCTTTCTAGGCTGAATTCAACCTTTCTGCGTCTTACACAAGGCAAATCTGAAAGCTATCAAGCCAGCAGCCACACACACAACCTCCCCAAGGCTCTGTGAATTCTTCCTCAGGTCTCTTCTCTATGCCCTGATCACAGTGTGTGAGGGTTTCGTTTTCAGCTCTGAGTGAAGGCCTACCCTGGACATCACCACAGGGGTGGATCCACTATCATGTGAACATTTTAACCTGTGCAGTAAACATGTTCAGTTAATGAGCCTATAATTCAAGGCATTTCTAACTCCCACTACCACTTTAAGGTTAATACATTGGGGAAGCTGTTTTTCTTCTTTTTCTTCTTCCTTTGGACAAAAGCTATAAGACACTATGGCATTTCTGGTCGTGAAATAAAAAGTGACTTATAAAAAGAGACTCCCAAGTAACTTAGGTTACAAAGCACAGTCTTATTTCAGAAATCAGGATCTTCAGTCATGGTGCATAAATTAACACAATTTGCATTCCAAACTGAGACTCGCCTGCCACTAGCCAGAACTGGTGCTGGACAATTCTGCCTTTGGAGAAGGGGTGAGATGAGGTTCTTGCCTCCCTGCCAACCTCTGCTGCCACTCAATAGCTGTTCTTTCTGACTCTGCCGCTGAAAAAGAGAGAGCAAAGGCAGAAGGAGACAAGCCCTCCTTAACTGACGTTGCTCTCGCAGTAACGTTACAGATCTGGACTAGCTGTCAGAGGGGAAGGGAGTGACTGAAGGGCCCCCACAACCCTTGGAACCACAGAACGCCAGAGGGCCTTTGGTCTGTGTCAGGGAAGGTTCCCCAGGGCAGGCACCACAACCAGGTGCTCCAGTGTCTCCTCAGAACTCCTCTCACTAGGTTCAGAGAGACTGAGAAACCAGGAATCCTGTTCTCTTCATCTGTTGGGGCAGTGGGGAGAACTCACCGTGTACTTCTCAACTTACTTATTTATTTGTATTGCCTTTATTTAATTATTGGATAGAAACAGAAATTGAGAGGGAAGGGGGAGATAGAGAGACAGAGACCCCTGCAGCCCTGCTTCACTACTCGCAAAGCTTCCCCCTGCAGGTGGGGAGCAGGGTCTCAAGCCTGGGTCCATTTGGGCTCAACCAGGTGTACCACTGCCTGGCCCTTCATCTTATTTATTTTCCTACTTATTTATTTGCCACCAGGGTTATTACTGGGCTTTGTGCCTGCTAGACAAATCCACTGCTCCTGGTGGCTCTTCTCCTATCTTCTTTCCTTCTTGCTTTTTTTGTTTTATGAGATAGAACAAAGGGAAATTGAGAAGGGAGGAGGAAATAGAAAGGGAGAGAGAAAGAGAGACACCTGCTGCTCTGCTTCCTTCCTTCAGGTGAGGCCCGAGGGCTCGAGCCCAGGGTTGCGGGCATGTCTCAGCCTGGCTCACCACCAATGCCCGGCCCCAGCTGTCTCCACCCTAAGTTCGCTCTTGGGGCCTTCCTTTTCCTTTCTAGTCTGGGGAATCTAGCAATCACCTGTGAAGTGGGTTTTATTTTTTTATTTTTAACCACAACACTGTTCAGTTCTGGCTTATGGTGGTGCAGGGGATTGAGCCTGGGACGTTGGAGTCTCAGCCATGAGAATCTGTTTTGCATAACCATTATGCTAGCCACCCTCTGCCCAGTTCTAAGGGTTTTCCTTTGAAATCTGTGCACCTGCCTACTCCTACTTCCTATCCATACTGTTTGCATGGCGCCCTGGTGAGCTCCTTACTCAGCTTATGCTGTCTGCTTCAGTGTTCTCTACACCTCACCCTCCCAGCAATTCCTCTAGAGGGAGTCGGGCAGTAGCGCAGAGGGTTAAGCGCACCTGGCACAAAGCACAAGGACCAGCATAAGGATCCCAGTTTGAGCCCCTGGCTCCCCACCTGCAGGGGAGTCGCTTCCCAGGCGGTGAAGCAGGTCTGCAGGTGTCTGTCTTTCTCTCCCCCTCTCTGTCTTCCCCTCTTCTCTCCATTTCTCTGTGTTTTATCCAACAATGAAGACATCATCAACAACAATAAAACAACAAGGGCAACAGAAGGAAATACATAAATAAATATTAAAAATCTTTAAAAAACAAACAATCTCTCTAGAAATCCCTGTGCTCTCACACCACACATTCTAGCAAGCGCCTCAGCGGCCATGTCCAGAACTTCACCCTCCCTGTTGTGCGTATATGGGTGCAGCTCTAGATGGCGGTGGAGACGGAGATCTACAGTATTTTTAATGCCTAACGTTCTCCAAGTCTCTGACCCCCATCCTGATTTTCGTTTGGACTGTGGGGACTTCTGCATTCACCTTCCTGCTTGGCCCCCTACACTGTACTGCCTTCTCTGCTGTCATGGACACTTTGACTCAGTCGTCTCTAAATCTGTGGGTAGTTTGCTGTTGTTTTATTGTTATTAATTTATTTATAAACTGATTTTATTATAACTAAAAAATACTGACAATACCATAGGATAATAGGGGTACAATTCCAAACAATTTCCTCCACCAGGTCTCCGTACCCCATCCCCTCCCCTGACAGCTTCCCTATTCTTTATCCCGCTGGGAGTATGGACCCAGGGTCACTGTGGGATGCAGAAGGTGGAAGGTCAGGCTTCTGTCATGGCTTCCCCGCTGAACATGGGCGTTGGCAGGTGGATCCATACTCCCAGCCTGTCTCTCTCTTTCCCTAGTGGGACAGCGCTCTGGGAAGGTGGGGTCCAGGATATGTTGCTTTTCATTTACTCGTTTACAAAGCTCTTCTTACAAACAAAAGATTTCCACCCATTGACTAGTAAATGTTTCAAACAAAGAATGGGTAACCAGGCTACCACTGGAGTGGAGACCGAGAACCCGCCCGCCTGGCTTCCTCAGAGCGCTGCAGACACAGGTGAGGAACTCTGGGACTATTTCTCTATTTTCAAACTACGGTTTGAAAGACACTTAAAACGGGAACAAACTACGGAAGATTTGACTGCAGAAAATCAGGCTTCCTTTATGGCCCTGAAGTCACAGGGCCTGGGCTGCCACCTTTTCTGGAAACACACGAGTACTCAGGCATGCACCTCTACTCCCGGCTCCAGGGCCCACTCCACATCTAAGTAACCACTTCTGGGACAACCTCAGTATGCCTTGGAATTTGGTTTATTTATTTCTCTGCAGCCCAAACTTCTGAAATGGGATCCCTATGAAGAAAGCATAAATGTATGACCCTTTTTTCCTAGGAAAAAAAAAAAAAAAAAAAAGCAAAACCCAAACTACTCCAAAAGCCTTATTCTGTGGATTCCGATGCTTATGGCATTTTAATGCCGTTCCTGAAATCCCTAGACCGTAGGAGCTGAGACTTTAACAAACTAATCACTCTGCTTCTGACCTTCGGAGTCTCCACTGCCAGCCGCTACGCTGCTCTGAGTTTTCAGAAAGTGAGCCGGCATCCCCACACCCCTCCCCACGTCGAGGTTTCCTGCCAAAGTGCCCGCGCCCCGTGAGATGCACATCATCTGGACAGTCCAGTTGCCCTGCCTCTGAAGTGGTGTGTAACGCCCTGGTGCATCTCCAGACTTCCTGCACAAGCATACAGAGTAGATCAAGTGGCAGCTGTTGAAGAGAGGGACTGACTGCATCACTCGACTCTTACTTTTTTGGGAGGCGAGGGGTCACGAAGAAGGGAAGGGAGAAAGCAAACAGTCTCTTTTCTGTCTCTGACAGCCCTGTGAGAAGGAGCTTGTGCTTGCTGGAGAGGCCGAGAAAGCCCCTTCCGCAGAGCAAGGCAGAGGCTGGCACGCCCCCTCGGGCCACACACTGGCTGCGGTCAACTTCTGCAAAGTCCTGGGCCCTGGGCCCGCACACATGTTGGAAAGATTATTTTGCACTGCCTTTCTGTTTTCTTTTTTTGTGGTCTAATTCCAAAGATGACTGGAGGGACAAGGAGGTGGCTTATGTGGTCCGGAAGGCAGCGCAGTGGATAAAGCACTGGACTGTCAACCATGAGGTCCTGAGTTCAATCCCTGGCAGCACATGGACCAGAGTGATGTCTGGCTCTTTCTCTCCTCCTATCTTTCTCATGAATAAATAAGTAAATCAATTCTTTAAAAAAGAAAAGAAGGAGGAGGAGGTTTATGGGAGAGGTTGGTGGGCTTTCCTTCCTGCCTAGGGAGCCTTGCTTGCTTGTCCAGCCCCTAAAGAGAGCCGAGAGTCCCCTTGGGCGACAAGAACGAGGTGATCAACGTGGTGGCTGAGCAAGAGGCTCCCAGGAGGTCTGCTCAGCAGCAGGTCAAGGACTGAGGTCAGAAAAGACCTGGGGGAACGCAGACCCTCGGAACACCTGCTCCCAGCGCACACCTGTGCCGGGAATTGGGAGTGGCGCCAGGTGTGGGTGTGGCTTGGCGAGGAGGCAGGGGCGAGGCTGGGTTTAGGAGCTACACCTGTGGGGTGCCCGCGCCCCCTTCCCCTAGGAGAGCCTGCCAACATGTGTAGAGAGCTCCTCTTCTCCTCTCTCTCCGTCCCCTTCCCCTCTCCCTTTCCCCCTCACTCTCCCCCCTCTCCCCCTCTCTCCCCTTCTCCCCCTTGCTCTCTCCCCTCCTCTCTCTTTCTCTCTCCCTTTCTTCCTCTGTCTCCCCATCCTCTCTCTCTCCCTCTCCTCTCCTCCCGTTTTCCCTCTCCCTCTTCTCTCTCTCTCTCCCTTTCTTCCTCTCTCTTCCCCTCCTCTTTCCCTCTCCCTCTCTCCTTCTCCTCTCCTTCCCCTTTCCCTCTCCCTCTCTCCCTCTCCCCCTCTCCCTCTCTCCCTCTCCCTCCCTCTTCCCCCCCCCCCAGTCTACTAATGTGAATGTTCTCAATTCTCCTGAATAAAGTCTTAAAGTCTTGGCAATCAGGCTTTCTCCTCAATTCTGTGTTGGGATCCTGTGTGACAAGCCCCTAATAAACATACAGGGAACAGACTCGGCCTTAACTCCCCCAACAAAGGGGCATGGCGGCCAGCTGGAAGGCAGCGCCCAGAGGGACCGGAGAGATCACCCAGGAGATGCGGCTCCGCCAGCCCCGGACCTGCACCCATGTCCATGTCCATGTCCGGCTCCACGCTCAGTGCCAGGACCCCAGGGGAAGCTCCAGCGTGACGGTGTTTCTCCTCCTCTCCATCTCTTTCTCCGCAGTGAAAGAATTGCGCCAAGAGCAGCAGAATCATGGACAATAGTTTAAGATTATTGTTACCTATAGACAGTATTAATTTTTTACCCTTTTTCCCCCAAAAGGTGTTCAATGAGGGATCTTATCTAATGATGAACATCTGGTCAATAACATTCTGAAGCCAGAAAAGGAAAAAGCAAAGTCATGTCAGCCAGCTCACTTACCTCCTTCACAAATCTCTCTCTCCTCTCTCTCTTTCTCTCCTCTCTCTCTTCTCTCTCTCCTCTCTTTCTCTCCTCTCTCTTGTCTCCCTCTCTCTCTCCTCTCTCTCGTCTCCCCCTCTCTCTCCTCTCTCTTCTCTCTCTCTCCTCTCTTTCTCTCCTCTCTCTCATCTCCCTCTCTCCTCTCTCTCTCTTCTCTCTCTCCCTCTCCCTCTCTCTCTCTCTTACCTTCAGTCACTGGGACAGCATGCCAGCTTTATGAATCCACCACTTCTGGTGGCATGTTATTTGTTTATTTATTTTTCTTTTCATTCTATAAGACAGAGAGAAATTGAGAGGGAAGGAGAAGACAGAGAGGGAGAGAAAAAATAAACACCTGCTTCACTACTTGTGAGGTGTCCCCCCTGCAGGTGGGGAGCCGAGGCTTGAACCCTGGTCCTTGTGTGTTTATCCTTGTACTTAACCAGGTGTGCCAGCCCCTCCCAATATCTCTGGACCACACTGGTCCTTTTTGTTGTTTTCACCGGGCTGGCTTCACGGGCGGGTGACAGACGACCCGGGACTCATGGCTGTATCTCTTTATTCATGCAGGATGCAGCGCAATCCATACCAAGCTAAGCTAAACTCAAAACTACAAACAATCTTGTCCTTATAAATATACTAGCCCAGTAGGGTGGGAACAGGATGCGATGCAGAGAGGGTGGAGAGAAAAGTGACTGGTGAAAATCAGGGTGTGACAAAGAGAGGGGGCGGAGCAGGCGAGAATTCCATCACTGAACCACCAATGCCCTGGAGGGAGGGTGGTGCTTGTTAACAGTGGTTATGTAAATAGAATGAAGTGGTTATGTAAATAGAATAGTGTTAAGCAGGGGGGATTAAACTAATGAAACAGAAGGGGTTTTTAGAAGCATACCAACACCTTTTGTCTTTTTGACACCTGTCCTTCCCACAATGCCATTTGACAAGTAGACCCATTCTCTCTTACACAGTGAATGCTTGCTTTTCTGTGTTGACTCGCCAAAGACATGCTTCTTCTTATTTATTTATTTATTTATTGTTTTTTTAATCTTTTATTTCTTTATTATTAGATAGAGGCAGAAATTGAGAATGTAGAGGGAGCTAGAGAGGGAGAGAGACAGAGAGATACCTGCAGCCCTGCTTCACCACTCGTGAGGCTTTCCCCTTGCAGCTGGGGACTAGGGGCTCGAACCCGGGTCCTTGTGCACTGTAACGTATGCTTAACCAGGTGCGCCACCACCTGGCCCCCTTTATTTTATTTTTTTATTACTAGAGCACTGCTCACCTCTGGCTTACGGTGGTGCGGGGGATTGAACCTATGACTGGACCCTCAGGCATGAGAGTCTATTTGTATAACCACTATGCTGTCCACCCCACCCAAAGACATGCTGTTTAAACTCACGGAAGGAAAGCACGTCATGGTTTCAACAGTCCACACGAGGCCCTAGGTTAATGCTAAGGAGAGTTCCGATGTTTCGGTCAGAGACGCCGTAGTCCTTGGCGTCTGCGTCGAAGGGCCCGATGGCTGTGCCTCCGTCTGCCCTTCCCCAGCCGTATGGGTGCTCTGGACCACAGATGCACATCAGCACGCCGCGCCCGGGAGCCTCCAGGGAATGCTGTCTGCTCTGTTGCCGGCCTGGGAAAGACATGCAGTATACTCAGTAATCGTGTCAATACTGCATATGAGCATAAATGTACCTTCCTTGACAATGAGAGCCAATATCTTGGGAGTCTAGAGTATTCTCACTGCAGTATAGCAAAAAAATCAGTGCAGGCCTTGCATGTGCACATTGTGACTGTGCTGCTGCTTCTGGAGGCTTCACAGCTTGCTTTCTCTCCCATCTGACAACATTTAAAACGACTATTGTAGTATAACTTTCTAGCTTACAATTTCAGCCTAACACTCTACATGCACAAAAACTCAGCCATTTATGGAATTCAGAACACCACCATCTACACACGCACACGCACATCTAGACTGAGTGTGCAGAGGGAGACAGAGAGGGAGAGAGACAGAGAGACACCTGCAGCTGCTTCATCACTCACGAGGCCTTCCCCTTGCAGGTGGGGACTAGGGGCTCGAACCTGGGTCCTTGTGCACTGTAACATGTGCACTTAACCAGGTGCCTTATGGTTTATATGCAAGAAATCTGAAAGTCATGTTCTCCATCTAGAATACATTTGTAAATCTAAGTCATAGCCGGCCACTCCTCTGTTCAGACTCTTCTCAACTCATCAAATAAACAGCAGTCTTGTCGTCTGCCCACAGGATCAGTCGGTGTCTGCATTGCTACACCCCTCTGTCAGCATCTCTCAGTTCTTTGCCTTTAATTTTTATTTATTTATACATCAGGGTTATGGCTTGGGCTCAGTGCCTGTATGATAGCTACAGTTCCCAGTAACCATTCACACATCCCCTTTTACTGATAGAGAGAGAAAGAAAGGGAGAGAGAGAGCAGGAAGAAAGAAAGAAAGATAGAGAGGGAGAGAGAGAAGGGAGAGACAGAGAGAGAGAGAGGGAGAGGGAGAGAGAGAGAGGAAGAGAGAGAGAGAGCTACTCACACCACTCACTGCTCAATCTCTCCTGCAGCTCCCTCCTTAGTCCTTGTAGATGGTTCTACGTTTGCTCTAGCTGGTGTGCCACTGCCTTCCCTCCGAAATACTCTTTAAAAAAGAAAGATCCAAGTGATTACTTTTATGAGCAGGTGAGAGACAGCAGAACACTCCTTGGTCCGGCACAAAGCAGTTCTGGGGACTGAACCCCAAGCCAGGAGAGATGGCTTGAACTGTCCCCACTCCAGCCACATCTGCTCTCCCACAGCAGGGCGGGACCTGCATTCCCCAGTCGCCATGTCTTCTCACCTAAAGAAAAATTATTAATTTATAAAACGGAAGCATTGACAAGACCATAGGATAAGAGGGGGACAATTCCCACCACCAGAGCTCCGTATCCCCTTCCCTCCTCTGACAGCTCCCTTTGCTTTATCCCTCTGGGAGCATGGACCCAGGCTTCTTACTTTCACCTGCCTTCTTGCCAGGTGACTTGACGGGCCCTCCAATTTAATCAGGTTCTGTCGCAAGGCCCTTGGTCAGTGAGAGCTGTTCACGTGAAACAAGGTATCAGTCCCACTTAGGACCTTGAGAGCTTGTCTGGAGATTCTAGCAGGGGAGCACAACTACTCACACCCTCGACCGAAAACCAATCCTTCTCTATTCCGGGAAGGCCGACCTCATCATCTGAGCGCAAATGGGGCGGTGAGGGAGTAAGGGGACACCCGCCCAGCCAGCCAGATCAGCTAAATCAACACTGGCAATCAGTGGGGTGACAGGTGTCACAGCCCAACCGAACTCAATCCCAGTCAAACTCTGGATTTGACCCCACTCCCCGGCTCCTTTTTCTCCACAATATGCAGCCACATCCATCACACTTTTATCGACACGTGTGTGTTCCTTTGCGATCAGCTTCCTTCCACTAAAATATCAGTCCCAGGAGGACAAACAGCTCTGTCACACTCACACAGCACTCTCAGCACTAAATAGAGTCTATGTTACAAAAACACACAGATTACAGGACTATTACTGGAGCAGGAGGCAGACAGCTCTCTCATACTCACACAGCACTCTCAGCACTAAGTAGAGTCTATGACACACACACACAGAATACAGGGACTATTACTGGAGCAGGAGGGGAGACAGCTCTGTAACACTCACACAGCACTCTCAGCACTAAGTAGAGTCTATGTTACACGCACACAGATTACAGGGACTATTATTGGAGCAGGAGGACAGATGCTCTGACACACTCACACAGCACTCTCAGCACTAAGTAGAGTCTGTGTAACACACACAGATTACAGGACTATTACTGGAACAGGAGGCAGACAGCTCTGTCACACTCACACAGCACTGTCAGCACTAAGTAGAGTCTATGATACACACACAGATTACAGGGACTATTACTGGAGCAGGAGGGCAGACAACTCTGTCACACTCACACAGCACTCTCAGCACTAAGTAGAGTCTATGTTACACACACAGATTACAGGGACTATAACTGGAGCAGGAAGGGAGACAGCTCTGTCACACTCACACAGCACTCTCAGCACTAAGTAGAGTCTATGTTACACACACAGATTACAGGGACTATTACTGGAGCAGGAGGGGAGACAGCTCTGTCACATTCACACAGCACTCAGCACAAAGTAGAGTCTGTGTTACACACACACACAGATTACAGGACAATTACTGGAGCAGGAGGGCAGACATCTCTGTCAAACTCACACAGCACTCTCAGCACTATGTAGAGTTTATGTTAAACACACACACAGATTACAGGCACTATTACTGGAGCAGTAGGGCAGACATCTCTGTCACACTCACACAGCACTCCCAGCACTAAGTAGAGTCTATGTTACACACACACAGGTTACAGGGACTTTTACTGGAGCAGGAAGGGAGACAGCTCTGTCATACTCACAATGCACTCTAAGCACTAAGTAGAGTCTATGTTAAACACACAGATTACAGGGACTATTACTGGAGCACGAGGCAGACAGCTCTGTCACACTCACACAGCACTCTCAGCACTAAGTAGAGTTTATGTTACACAAACACACAGATTACAGGGACAATTACTGGAGCAGGAGGGCAGACAGCTCTGTCACACTCACACAGCACTCTCAGCACTAAGTAGAGTCTGTGTTACACACACACAGATTAAAGGGACTATTACTGGAGTAGGAGGCAGATAGCTCTGTCACACTCACACAGCACTCTCAGCACTAAGTAGAGTCTAGGTTACACACACACACAGATTACAGGGACTATTACTGGAGGAGGAGGCAGACAGGTCTGTCACACTCACACAGCACTCTCAGCACTAAGTAGAGTCTACGTTACACACACAGATTACAGGGACTATTACTGGAACAAGAGGGCAGACAGCTCTGTCACACTCACACAGCACACTCAGCACTAAATAGATCTATGTTACACACACACAGATTACAGGGACTATTACTAGAACAGGAGGGCAGACAGCTCTGTCACACTCACACAGCACTCTCAGCACTTAGTAGATCTATGTTACACACAACACAGATTACAGGGACTATTACTGGAACAGGAGGGCAGACAGGTCTGTCACACTCACACAGCACTCTAGCACTATGTAGATCTATGTTACACACACACAGAGATTACAGGACTATTACTAAGTAGTGGGCAGACAGCTCTGTCACACTCAAGCAGCACTCTCAGCACTAAGTAGAGTCTATGTTACACACACACAGATTACAGGACTATTACTGGAGCAGGAGGGCACAGCACTGTCACACTCACACAGCACTCTCATCACTAACTAGCGTCTATGTTACACACACACAGATTACAGGGACTATTACTGAAGCACGAGGCAGACAGCTCTGTCACACTCACACAGCACTCTCAGCACTAGGTAGAGTCTATGTTACACACACACACAGATTACAGGAGTATTACTGGAGTAAGAGGGGAGACAGCTCTGTCACACACACACAGCACTCTCAGCACTAAGTAGAGTCTACGTTACACACACACACACAGATTACAGGGACTATTACTGGAGCAGGAGGGCAGACAGCTCTGTCACACTCACACAGCACTCTCAGGACTAAGTAGACTATGTTACACACACAGAGATTACAGGGACTATTACTGGAGCAGGAGGGGAGGCAGCTCTGTCACACTCACACAGCACTCTCAGCACTAAGTAGAGTCTATGTTACACACACAGATTCCAGGGTCTATTGCTGGAGTGAAGTGCCAGCATTATGAATCCACTGCTTCTGATGGCCATTCCCCACCCACCCCATATTATTAGACAGGACAGAGAGAAACGGAGTCAGGAGGGCAAGACAGACAGTGGGAGAGAATGACAGACACTTGCAGACCTGCTTCACTGCCTGTGAAACCACTCCCCTGCAGGTGGGGAGCCGGGCCTCCAGCTCCTCACTTCACCTTCTGACTTAGGGGAAACAGGCGTGTGGTCACTGCAGAGGCTGTGAGAGTCACCCAGAGCATATCCGGGCCATTTCAGGTTAATTTTTGACATCTGCTCTGTTTTCTTCTGCTAAGTAGCTGCTGCCTGTGGAGCTGACTTGGGGAGAGAACACTATCTTTGCTAACCACTCAGGAAGACGTCTTCTTGTCTCCAAATTTCTACAAATTTGCTACCAAGCAAGCACAGTATTGTTGGTCTCGAAGCATAGCCAGCCCCTAGATTTAGCCTTTCAAATTACAGGGCACCCCCTTCATTTTATTTATTTATTTATTTATTTTGCTGCCAGGGCCTGAGGATGTGGCTCAGTGGCACAGCTCACTTTGTGACTATATTAGAGGCTCTGGATTTAATCTGCAACCGAAGTTTTACTATAGCAATAATAATAATAATAATCAATATAATAATAATCGAAGATGTGTCTTTTTTAAAAAATATATTTATTTTATTTATTTATTCCCTTTTGTTGCCCTTGTTGTTTTATTGTTGTAGTTATTATTGTTGTTGTTGTTGTTGGATAGGACAGAGAGAAATGGAGAGAGGGGGAGAGAAAGACAGACACCTGCAGACCTGCTTCACCGCCTGTGAAGCGACGCCCCTGCAGGTGGGGAGCCGGGGTTCGAACCGGGATCCTTACGCCGGTCCTTGTGCTTTGCGCCACCTGCGCTTAACCCGCTGCACTACAGCCCGACTCCCCAGATGTGTCTTTTGAAGTCTCTAACTCAGTGTAGTTTCTCTTGGTTCTGTTCTTTCTCTCTTTGTTTCAGGGGGAATTAATAAAGCGCAGTGCTGGCAGCCTCTCACCTGGCTGGCAATTCAGAGAGCTCCCACCGTCCTCACCCAGGGGTGTGCCGACAGCAGCGTCTCTCCCAGCTCAGCTAGGCTACAGTGCCTGCACCATTCACGTCGCTGTGACTTCTGACTCACATCCCTTGAGTGAGTGAAGCTGTGTCTTGAGTCAGTCCAGGGTGCAGGTCAGTAAAGAAAGGCTTACGGTCAGCTGCGGTCCTGCTGAAGGTCAGAGAAAAGGTGTACGTCAGACGGGGCCAAAGGGGTCGCTCAGTGGGCAGAGCTCGTGACTTGAACAAGTGAGACACGGGGTCTGATCTCTGGCCCTGCATGTGTTTTTCTCCTTCCTGTCTTTCTGCTCCCCTCCATCCTTTCCCTTTCTTCTGTAACTCCAGTGTCACTTTACTGAAGAAATGTTCACTTATGGTATTTTGGTTGTCTCTAGGGTAGATTTCCACATTTCCCCAAGACAGATGCCAGTCCATTTCAGTCACAAGAAAATTATTCATGTTTAGATCATCTGTTTTTTAAATTGTATTATTTTCTGTTATCTTTATTTATTTATTTTCTTCCCTCCTTCCTTCCTTCCTTCCTTCCTTCCTTCCTTCCTTTCTTTCTTTCTTTTTTTTTTTTTTCACCAGAGCACTGCACAGCTCTGGATCATGGTGGTGTGAGGTGGGGAGTGAGCCTGGGAACCTGGGACTACGGATCCTCAGGCATGACCACTATGCTACCTGCCCTGCTTCTCATCTTTACTTAGTTATTGGATAGAGTCAGCCAGAAATGGAGAGGGGAGAAAGAAATAGAGAGGGAGAGAGACAGAGAGACATCTGCAGCCCTGCTTCACCACTCAAAAAGCTTCCCCCCTGTAGGCAGGGACTGGGGGCTCAAACCTGGGTCCTTCTACATTGTAACATGTGCACTCAACCAGGTGCACGGCCACTCAGACCCTCTGATAATCTCAAGAAGGCTTTCACCATGCCTTTTCCTTTCAAAATAAAAGATGTGTTTAAACTCTAGATTTCTCTTCAGTATCAAGTGAAGAACTTTGTGTACAATGATTCAGGATTCTTTTTGAATCCACCTCCCTCCAGGGCCCGTCACAAAGATGAAACGACATCACACAGGATTGAGCAAAGCAGCAGATGACACTTTACCAAAGCTAATGCGAACTTGAACCTTTAACTCGTAAAGAGTGGCAAGAGAGAACAGGCCCACCTGATTTATTAGGGCTACATAAGAAGAGTTTCTGGCATCTACTTTTAGAGAGAAACAGCTGCTCACTTCAGTGGCACAAGGTGCACAGTTAAGGTCAAAAACACGTCCCCAGCCCTTCTTGGAGGTGGGTGAGGAGGACTGCTTTTTTTCCTTTTTTTTTTTTTAATGCTATTCAACAAAGAGTGTTAGAATGGCATTTTCACTCAAACTCTTGGCAGAAGATTTTTCCTTTTCTTCCTTAGCACGTTTAAAAATCTCGATGCCTGTTCCTTCACCTTCAGAAATAAACACTCCGCCTTGCTAATCCTGGCAGCTGTGGGGCTCACTCTCCCCTCAGCCACAGCTTTTAAAGTGTCAGTGACCTTTAAAGTTTTAGTGTGATTCTTTCTTTTTACACATCTCTTTCAGAAGAAGCCGCTCTTCCCAAACTTGGCAAGCAATCCGATTTCAGACACCTGGGTCCTGCGTGGCTGTGTCACGTGCGCCATCCAGCGGCCGCAGTTGGGGTTGTCTGTGAAGATTAGCCAAGGTAAACTCAGAAAACACAAGCTATGGGATTTCCAACTTTTTTTTTTCCCTTTACCAGGTGGTATTTTTTAAAAAATTTATTAGTGATTTAATAATGATTAACAAGATTTTAAGATAACAAGGGTACAATTCCACACAGTTCCCACCCCCAGAGTCCCTGTCCCATCCCCTCCACTGGAAGCTCCCCTGTTCTTTATCCCTCTGGGAGTCTGGACCCAAATTCTTTATGGGGAGCAGCAGGTGGGAGTCTGGCTTCTGTCATTGCTTCTCCGCTGGACATGGGTGTCGGCAGGTGGACCCACACCCCCAGCCTGTGTCTGTCTGTCCCTCGTGGGGCAGGGCTCTGGGGAGGGGAGGCTCCAGGACACATGGTGAGGGCGTCTGCCCAGGGAGGTCAGGGTGGTGTCATGGCAGCACCCCCCCTCTTCTGTTTGCCACCTTAGAATGGCATAGGAAATTAACCTGACAATTCTTTTTTTAGATCTTTATTATTATTATTTTTAATTCTGCTGCCAATAGGATTGTTACTGGGGCTTAGCGCCTGCACAAGGAACTCATCTCTCCTGGTGGCCATTTTTATCCTTTTTCTCTCCCTCCCTCTTTAATTTAATAGGACAGAGAGAAAAATGAGATAAGAGGGGAAGATAGAGAGTAAGAGAAAAAGAGAGACCTGCAGCAGAGTTTTCACCTCACCACTTGTGAAGCTTCCCCCTGCAGGTGGGGATCAGGGCCTTGAACCCAGACCCATATCCACGGTAATCTGTGTGCTCATGTGGGTGCACCACTGCCCAGCCCTTAACTTTGACGATTCTATGGGCTCTGCTATTCAGCCATAACTGTTCGTCGTCTGCAAAGAGGTTAATAATACCCCTCCCTCCCTCCCTCCCTCCCTCCCTCCCTTCCTCCCTCCCTTCCTTCCTACCTCCCTCCCTTCCTCCCTCCCTCCCTTCCTCCCTTCCTCCCGTCCCCTCCCCTCCCTCCCTTCCTTCTTTCTAGACCATACTGGTAGCTGCCATGAACCTCATTTAGTTATAATGGTAATGTCTTCTCCCTCGTACTGAATTCACTTGGTTAAAATTTTGTTAGATGCGTCTGACCCTTTGTGCATGATAGACATTATACCAGAAATACTTTTATTTATGAAATGGGCTAGAAAGTTTCCCTTCTCTTGTATTTTTTTTTTGAAATCTTAATAATAACTTCCTTCCATGAATGTTTGATTGGCTTCACCCATGAAATCTGGGCACGGAGTTTCCTGTGAAGAAGTATCTTACATTATAAATTCAGTTTTCTTAGATAGTGCTGTGCTATCTAGTCTTCCTCTGTCTGTTTCTCTCTTTCTTTCTTTTATTTTATTTATTTATTGCCCCCAGGGTTATCGCTGAGGCTCCACTACAAAGCCACTGCTCCTGGAGGCCATTTTTACTTTTGTTGCCCTTGTTGTTTATCATTTTTGTTGTGATTATTATTGTGGTAATTGCTGTCATTGTTGTTGGATAGGACAGAGAGAAATGGAGAGAGGAGGGGAAGACAGAGAGGGGGAGAGAAAGACAGACACCTGCAGACCTGCTTCACCGCCTGTGAAGTAACTCCCCTGCAGGTGGGGAGCTGGGGGCTCGAACCAGGATCCTTACACCGGTCCCTGCGCTTTGTGCCACCTGCGCTTAACCTGCTGCGCTACTGCCTGACCCCATCTCTCTCTCTATCTGAAAAAGTCAGCCAGGAGTGATGAAGAAAAATATTTCTTGGTATTACACGTGATGAAAAGTGGAATTATGTGTTTCCCCTGGAGGTATAGATCAGCCTGGGGGTTGAACCCGGGAGCTGGGAGCTTCAGGCATGAAGGTCTTTTGCAGAACCATTGTGCTGTCTGCCCAGCTCTGATACGATAACTAAATCTTCATGAAAAACCTGTGAAGGAGATGTTACCTTCCTCTGACGTAGGAGGGAGCCTATGGCTACAAGATGAATTGGGTCCTGTTAGGAGCCAACTCTCATTTCTGAAAGAGGCTGTGAGGCTTGGAGGTCCAGACAGCTAACCATCCCTTCCAGTTCTCCAGGGAGACACAGATCCTGCCTGTTCAGCCGTGCACTGTGACTGGCGGCCCCAGGACAGGACACCATGCAAAAGCGTTTGGCCTACAAATCCCAGGAAGGTGGGGTTGGTTCTGGTCTGCTTTCAGTGGAAGAGTGACTTCAGTTTTGAGTCTCGGGAGTTGGGTAAACATTTAAGTGTTGAACAGCTTCAAAACATGGGATTTCATGGCCACTTGTGACTTTATTATTTATTTATTTATTTATTTATTTTTATTTCTTTAAAGCTTTGAAAATTGAAATCATTCAGGCTTTTCCATGGGGCGGGGGGGGATTTTACTTTAAATGCAATGCTGCGATCAACCCAGAAGATGGCACTAAAACCATTGTCAAAAATTGTTTCACCAGAACAAGAAACAGAGATATAAAAACAATTTGTTGGGATAGAGAATAGGAAAGCTTTCAGGGAAGGGGTTGGGATGCGGAGTTCTGGTGGTGGAATTGTGTGGAGTTGTACCTCTCTTATCCTATGATTTAGTCAGTGTTTCCTTTTTATAAATAAATTTTTTTAATTGTCCTTTTTAAAAAATATTTATTTATTTCCTTTTGTTGCCCTTGTTGTTTTATTATTGTAGTTATTGTTGTTGTTGTCAGTGCTGGATAGCACAGAGAGCAATGGAGAGAGGAGGGGAAAACAGAGGAGAGAAAGACAGACACCTGCAGACCTGCTTCACCGCCTGTGAAGCGACTCCCCTGCAGGTGGGGGGCCGGGGGCTTGAACCGGGATCCTTCTGTCGGTCCTTGTGCTTTGTGACACCTGCGCTTAACCTGCCACAGTCCCACCCAACTCCCTGTCCTTTCTTTTTTTAAAGAAGTGTTTTTAAAAATCTTTATTTATTTATTGGATAGAGACAGCCAGAAATTGAGAGGGTAGGGGGTAACAGAGAGGGAGAGAGACAGAGAGACACCTGCAGCCTTGCGTCACCACTCGTGAAGGTTTCCCACTGCAGGTGGGGGCTGAGGGGCTCAAACCGAGGTCCTTACACACTTAAAACAAGTGCTCTCAATCAGGTGTGCCACCACCCAGCTCTGAAACAATCTGTCTTTCATTTTTCATTTTCCCCTATACCATGGTGAGTCTTTCTAAATTGCTAAGGCAGTACATCCTTCAATAAAAATAAAAATAAAATAAATAATGATAATAATAATAGTAATAATTACAATAGGAAATAGCTTTTGGAGCCCGGGATGGCACACCTGGTTGAGCGCACCTTTTTCTCTCCCTCTCTATCTCCCTATTCCCTCTTGATTTCTGGGTGTCTCTATTCAATAAACATAGATAATAAAAATTTAAAAAGAAACAGATTTATATATATAAAGCATAATATAGTATGTACAAGATTTTGTAATGTTACATAGTCTGGTAATACCTTAAATGCTAAATTAGGCAATGGTCTTTTTTATTTCCTTTAGAAAAAATAAGAAGCAGGGCCAGGCAGTGGCGCACCTGGTTAAGAGCACACACTACAGTGCACAAGGACCCAGGTTTGAGCCCCTGGTCCCCACCTGTAGGGAGAAAGCTTCAGGAGTGGTGAAGCAGGGCTGTGTCTCTCTGTATCTCTCTTTTTATCTCCTTCTCCCCTCTCACTTTCTCTCTGTCTTTTATCCAATATTAAATGTATATATATATATATATATATATATATAATTTAAAAAATTAAATAATAGAGAATAGAGAAAGGAGGAATGGCTTTTGGGTTAGAAGTGGCAAAGTGAAAGCAGCGTATGTAGAAAGGCGCTCTGGTAGGGCAGGATGCAGAAGGATATGGGAAGACAGGACAAATGTCTCTCACAAGGGTCTAGAACACAGCTGCTGGGAACTAGCCCTCGAGTGTGGCACCTGACACCACTGTTTAGGTGAAGAAATAATTTCAGACACAAAAAAATGAGGTAATAGGGGAGTCGGGTGGTAGTGCAGCGGGTTAAGCACACAAGGCACAAAGCGCATGGACGGGCGTAAGGATCCTAGTTCGAGCCCCCGGCTCCCCACCTGCAGGGGAGTCGCTTCCCAGGCGGTGAAGCAGGTCTGCAGGTGTCTGTCTTTCTCTCCCCCTCTCTGTCTTCCCCTCCCCTCTCTCCATTTCTCTCTGTCCTATCCAACAACAACGACATCAATAACAACAACAATAATAACTACAACAACAATAAAAACAAGGGCAACAAAAGGGGGAAAATGAGATAACTGAGCCACTGATGGTAGAGGAATGAGAGAGAGAAAAGAAAGGCAACTACGACTCTGGCATTTTACCCACTGGGCCCTTCTCAGGTTAGTAACTCTGGTGTTTTAGAAGAGCAGTGAGGGGAAGAAAACTTTGGGGGCCTGGGACATAAAGAAACTGTATGCACCTGGGGATGACCACACTGGAAAGCACTTATCCAACAACAGCAGCAACAATGAGAAGTGGAGTATAAAGATAAAGATAACAGCCGAAGGGTTGCAGAGAACAGCATTAAAAAAAGAAGAAGAAGGGAAAGAGTAGTTTGAAAGAAAGAAAATGTTTTCGCTTTCTCTGTTGTCACTGGGATTACACTGCTGGAGGCCAGGAATATGTATCTGTTCCCCTCACGGAGACGGAGGAAGTGAAAACAAACGACCCCACGGCGTTGAATCCAGGTGTGGCGGGAGCCCAGATCAAACTGGGCGGGCTGGGAGCCTGACAGAAGAGGCACTCTGCCCCTGTGGGCTTCTTCATTTTTATTTTTTGAACAACTTTCTCCCTCCCTTCACCCAGAACACTGCCACACTCTGGCTGATGGTGGGGCCGGGGACTGAGGCGGGGATGTCCTCTCCTTTGGGCGTGGAACCCTGTTTGCTGCTGATGCTGCCGTCCTCGTGCCGTCCCCTCTGGTCCTCAAAACCTTTTATTTTGATGACCAAGATCCATCAGTTTCAAGGATGTGGAATAGTTTTCCTTCCAGGGACCATTCAGATACTTAGAACATAATCATAAGCTATACAAAATTATCAATTTAAAAACAACAACAACAAAACGGGCTTCATGTTGCCATGAGAGAAGTCACTGCATTTACTGAACTTCAAGTTGCATCCGCAATTGCCTTGGCAGGGCTGTGAGAGCATATTCCCCAGCCCTGATTTTGATGCCAATTATTGTATTATTATTATTATTATTATTTAGCAATTAAGAAGCAGGCCCTCTGTGCTGACAACAAGTGGAACTATGACATAGGGAGAGGAGGAGTGGGTCTTCATGGCCACAGGGCAGATGAAACTGTTGGAGAGAGAAAGGCTGATGAAGGAACCATGTCTCTGGAGAAAGCTTGGCTCAAGAGGACAGCAGTGACAGAATGGAGTCAGTTCTCCAGGATGCTCACGTGCATCTGACGTCGAAGCAGCCTACTCACGGGGTGGATTCCCCTGACGTTGAAGGAGCCTACTCACGGGGTGGATTTCACCAGCGTGTGAGGACAGTGTTTGAAAAGAGCCCCGTGGATTCTGAGAAACACTTAGGCACAATCTCTGGAAGCAGAATGATTATTGCGAGAGGTGGAGCCTACGAAAACGTGTCCACGCTTGGCTGAGAAGCTTAGGCGTAAGCTCTGGAGAAGAGATGGTTGTTGGGATGGCCAGGATAAAGACGGCCAGGATGAGGGGTGATGTCATACAAGGAGACGCTGGACCATGTTTGTGTCTGCAGTGACAGAGACCCTGGAAATTATACTGAAGTTGTTTTCCTAGTCTTCCTGAAATGACGTCGAGATAATTTAATGAAACCCGCCTAGCTTCGTCTTCCTGGAGAATTCAGAATAGGATCTGAAAAGAACTGGAGATGTAACTGGAAAGTGAATGTTGCAGCATGTTTCAAATTATTTATTATTTACGTGGCGTCTGCTAAGCTGTTTGCTGTTGCTAATGCCTGAAGCTCAGGGGCCACGTGCATTAGTCATGCCAGTCAAGTCTGTTTCCAGCATCCAAAATCTTCAGACACTGTGGTAGTAACAGCTTGCCAGCCAGCCATTTCAGATTCTAGAAAGTTTTCAAGTCTACTGCTCTGTTGTGATGTATGACTAGATTTTCTTGTCAAGACTTCCAGAGCATTTTTTAAAAAATCCTTACTCTTTTTACTCCTTAAGGAGATGGAAGACCAGTTGGTCGCACTGTGTCGAGCTGCTACAATGCTTGAGGGTCCATCAATGCTTGAGCTTCATCACTGCGCCACCTCCCGGACCACAGAACTGCTAAGATGCAGAACGTGCTTCTTGCGACTTGAGCCTCGTTGTCCTGGTGTCATTTTTGTGTCCAGGAATTTGCAGAGGGTGCCGGCTGACCATGTGAGGGAAAAGGAAATAACTTTGCGGTGAGCTGCCGTCAACTGCAGTAAGCGTGCTGCTTTCATTAAACACCAGTAACAAGACGGCGTTCAGGCTCAGGGGCTGCAGAAAATGAATTCAAGATAGGAAGAGGTGCAGTGGGTTCTCTAGGAAGTTTTTATCTGTTCTTTATAGCATGGTTGAATAGTTTATTTACACATTTCTAGGTACCTGTGTCCCCCTTTCGTTTCTGGTGACCCTGCACCTTGTCTGTGAACAGTTTCATTGAACGACAGCTGAAATTACACCCTATTGCCAAGCCCCCCATGCTGCCGTGTTCAGCCGGCTGTGAATGCAGTGGTCTGATGGCTGTTGGGAGACGTGCGAGAGAGTTGGGTAACACCAATTTTCACATACGTTAGCAGGGGTGGATCGTATAATAATTATGCTCAGAGATTCTCATGCCTGAGGCTCTAAAGTCCCAGGTTCAATCCCCTGTACCACCATAAGCCAGAGCTGATCAGGACTGTGGTAATAGTAATATTAAAAAAAGAACTCAAACATAGAGACAGTGAAGAAATCAATCTTTTCTTTTTAATCATTTTAATGCGGAGCGAATGGTTTCAGTACAGATGTTAACACACGGGTAAAACGTTCTCGTCTCACCATGACAGGTGCTGTACAATGCTTCCACCCCCCCCCCCAACTTAGGCACTTTCCTCCATCCTGTACCAGGACCCCAAAACCCTCCCTCCACCCTGGCCCCCTTCCGCCGAGTCCTTTGCCTCGGTGAGATACAACAAACCCAGTCCAGGTGTGACTTTGTATTTCCCCTTTCTGTTCTTGTATCTCATCTTCTTCATTCTTCCCTTTTTTTTTTTTTTGGTTGGTCATGGTTTGAATAATGGGAGAGAAAGAGGGAATGAGAACAGAGCATTGTTCCAGCATCTGGTGCTGGTGATTGAACTCAGGACCTCGTTCAAGTTCTGAGCTTTACTGCTCTGCCGCTTCCCTGGACGCATATTCTGCTCATTCGGGGTCCGGGAGCAAGGTAGCTGGGTTCCAGGAAGACCATATATTCTTTACTTATATGTTTTTAATTCTCCATTGGGGGATTAATGATTTACAGTCGACAATAAATACAATAGTTTGTACATGCATCACATTTCTCAGTTTTCCGCATCACAATTCAACCCCCACTAGGTCCTCCGCCATCATGTTCCAGGGCCTGAACCTCCCCCCATCCACCCCGGAGTCCTTTACTTTGGTGCAGTCCACCAACTCCAGTCCAGGTTCTGCTTTGTGTTTTCCCTTAGGATCTTATTTCTTTTGCTTGTGAGTGAGATCATCCTATATTCATCCTTCTGTTTCTGACTTATCTCACTTAACACGATTCCTTCAAGCTCCATCCAAGATGGGCAGAAAACAGTGAAATCACTATTTTTAATAGCTGAGTAGTATTCCATTGTGTATATAGACCACAGTTTGCTCAGCCACTTATCTGTTGTTGGACACCTGGGTTGCTTCCAGGTTTTGGCTATTACAGATTGTGCTGCCAAGAACATATGTGTACACAAATCTTTTTGGATGGGTGTGTTGGGTTCCTTAGGATCTATCTCCAGGAGAGGAATTGCAGGATCATAGGGCAGGTCCATTTCTAGCCTTCTGAGAGTTCTCCAGACTGTTCTCCACAGAGGTTGGACCCATTGACATTCCCACCAGCAGTGCAGGAGGGTTCCTTTGTCGCCATATCCTCTGCAGCATTTGCGGCTGTTACCTTATAAAAAATAAAGACTTCATACAAGCTCTGAGTGGGGGGGTTCAAACAAACAAGGGGGTTATTAAATTCTGGGTTATTAGATACAGCAAAATAGGCAAAGGGGCAAAGATGGGCAAGTCATGATGGTGGGAGCCATGGGTCTTGAAGATGAATTACCAGCACGAGGTTAGACGTGCTCAGGTCCTTGGGGAAGCAGCATGGTATCCTGGGAGACGGAGAGCAGCAGGGCCAGCAGGAGCAGAGCTCAGGCACCAGGAGCAGGAGCAGAGCGTGGTCTCCCGCAGACGCTCCCTTAGATCATTTCCTGCACGCCACAGTCCCCAGTGGGTCTGCAGAGTCAGTTGCACGCACCAATTACAGTTATGTCCCAACACCTGCAGTGTACCACAGTTATCCACAAAGGGAGAAGAAGTTTGCTTGCTGTTTTTGCTTCTTTGTTTAATCTCTTTTCTCGCATTGGATTATAGAAATACTTTATGGAGACAATTTATGGACATGATTCTACTGAGCTGGCAAGTTCTACAACCTGGTCTACGGAATGTGTCTAGAAATCCAGTCAGGTCAGAGCTTAGATTCAACCTTCTCTTCCTGACAGTTGGGATCTGGGATCACACTTCCTGACAAAGAGTCAAAGCTGATGGTCAAGTGGGAGCTTCATGAGCCAAGGTCAAGAATAGTGATGGAGAAATATAGTCCCAATGGAACCCTTGTTTTTCACAGCTTGAGAGCTTCATTTTCTTATACACTTCTCCTCACTCTGAAGGGGTTGCATCTCTCCTGGCCTTTTGTATCCTCACTCCTCTTTCTCCAGTGTTTGCTCCCCTCTTCAGCACAGATATGTGGATTAGTGTTACCGTCGTAGACTAGTGAAGTTAGCGACTTCTCATAATCTCAAGGATATGCAAATTATGGAACCGTATTTTGTACCTCCATTATATGTAACATCCTTAACTGCAAGGAAATGAATTCCATATCAGGATTCTTCTTTTTTATTATTTTATTAGTAACTTAATAATGATTGACAAGATTGTGTTATAAGAGGAATACAACCCCACACAATTCTCACTACCAGAGTCCCATGTCCCCTCCCCTCCACTGAAAGGTTCCCTATTCTTTATCCCTCTAGTGGCATGGAACAAAGATCCTAGGATTCTTTTTTTTATTATTATTATTATCTAATTTGTGTAACTATAGCCATTGACTTTTACCAGAAAAAAGAATGTCTAAAGCTTGTTTTGTTATGGACAACATGTCTCATTGGGTGGGCTGGAAAACAGATCTTATTTATTACAATTATAAAAACACACATAAACTGGTGAGTTTGGATGACATAAACCCAACAGAGATGGAAAGTACATTAGTTCAAGGAGAAGAAAATAAAGTAGAAGGAGTTTATGCAGTTATAATTTTCACAATGAGTTGCTTTCTTTCTGGAGAAAAAATTGCTTTCAATTATGTATTTTTTTCCTCTTGTCAAAATATTCTTGTGCTTGTTGAAAGTTTTAACAAAAGATTTGCCTTCCTTAAATTACAAGCCAACTTCCAACCAGTGGAATTTATTGGCTGTAATAATCTCTCGGCAACGTCTTTAGAAACTCCTCTCTGTGAGGGTAGATTTGGATGCACAAGGTTGATTCAACTCCAGATGTCAGCAGTTGTACTAGAGTTGCATTCCTACTAGTGTTTGTCACCGCAAATACAACCCAGCTGGTGATTGGTGGCCGAGGCATTGGCTTTGCCACAAGGGAACCAGGAAGCCATGCTCCATGGTGAGGACAAGGATTAGACTAACTGTGCCACATTCCCATTCAGCTGCATCTTGCAGTACGGTGACCAGTCCTGCCTCTCATGGCACCCTTGCAGTGGAACTAGAACGTTTCAGCTGTTAACCGCATTGCTTGATGTAGTGATGTAGGCTTTGGGTCAGTGCTCTGAGTTTTGGTCAACACTGTTGAAATAAATAACTTTGGGAGAAGAGTGACTGTCAGCTGCTCATGACCTAGTCGGTCTGGTAGTTCATTTAGAAAAACTATAAAGAGCACAGTATATGGATTTTAGACACAGACGAGCTTTATCTCTGTCCTCAGGGTTATTAACTTTGTGTAACAGAGGTTTTCTTTTGTTTCATTTTTGGGAACTTCTCTGCAAAATGGGAGCAACACCATTAACCTCAAAGAACTGCTGTGGAGATGAAATGAGCAAGTATATGGCACTACCAGGCTTAGCACCTGAGCCTTAGAAGGTGTTCAATCTCCTTCCATATGATCCAGTAATTCCTCTCCTGGGGTTATACCCCAAGGACTCCATAGCACCCAACCAAAAAGAGGTGTGTACTCCTATACAGCACAATTCATAATAGCTAAAAACTGGAAGCAACCCAGGTGCCCAACAACAGATGAGTGGCTGAGAAAGCTGTGGTATATATACACAATGGAATACTATGCAGCTATCAAGAACAATGAACCCACCTTCTCTGAGCCATCTTAGACAGAGCTAGAAGGAATTATGTTAAGTGAACTAAGTCAGAAAGATAAAGATGAGTATGGGATGATCCCACTCATCAACAGAAGTTGACTAAGAAGATCTGAAAGGGAAACTAAAAGCAGGACCTGACCAAATTGTAAGTTAGGGCACCAAAGTAAAAACCCTGTGGTGAGGGGTAGACATGCAGCTTCCTGGGACAGTGGGAGTGGGTGGGAGGGATGGGTCACAGTCTTTTGGTGGTGGGAATGGTGTTTATGTACACTCCTAGTATAATGTAGTCATATAAATCACTAGTTAATTAATACGAGAGGGGGAAAATTAATTGTATGTCTCGAAGTTTTTCAAAACACAAACTGAATCTTTTAAATATATAGGCTGTGTATTTGATATGCGGACTCTCTCAAAAGCCTAGACCAAGTAGATCAGAAGCATCCAATAGCACAGCTATATACAAGATACTGGATACTGTACAGCAAACCCTAACAAAAGGACTTTTCAAAGTTAACCAATTACCAAATAATGTGATGATAACATTAACTATCGATTGTCTTTTTGAACCCTAAGACAGCAGGAACCTCACATCTCCACTAGAGAGCCTCTACTTCCCCCAGTCCTGGAACCCTTGGATAGGGCCCACTTTCCCGCATGCCTCTCCCAATCCATATCAAATAATATTGCATCTGCCTATCACAACCTAACCAACACAACGATTGCCACCTCAACATGCTTCAGCTCAGACTGTGTCCAGAAACTTCACGTGTGGAATGACAACCCTTCAGCTTCATTACTCGGGTGAGACCTTTCCTTTCATAGTATACTCTAATTCCATCTCAGGTGGTTCACTTTCTAACAAAGTCCCAAAATCTAGATATAGACCAGTTTCTGTGAGAGAGCATATGTTTACACGTATCCGTAAACTACTGCAAAATATATACCTGAAAGCAGAAGTACACTAGAGTTTGCAGTGAGTACCCCCCTAACACTTCCTCTCCACTATTCCAAGCTTTGGGTCCATGATTGCTCAACAATTTGTTTGGCTTCGTATGTTAACTCTCTTTTCAGCCACCAGGTGCCAGATGCCATCAGGATGCTGGCCAGGCTTCCCTGGACTGAAGACCCCACCAATGTGTCCTGGAGCTCAGCTTCCCCAGAGACCCACCCTGCTAGGGAAAGAGAGAGGCAGACTGGGAGTATGGACCAAGCTGTCAACGTCCATGTTCAGCGGGGAAGCAATTACAGAAGCCAGACCTTCCACCTTCTGCAACCCACAATGACCCTGGGTCCATGCTCCCAGAGGGATAGAGAATGGGAAAGCTGTCAGGGGAGGGGGTGGGATATGGAGAATGGGTGGTGGGAACTGTGTGGAGTTGTACCCCTCCTACCCTATGGTTTTGTTAATTAATCCTTTCTTAAATAAAAAAGAAAAAAAATTAAAAAATCTTTAAAAAAAGGTGTCCAATCTGAATCCTCCCTCTTTCCTTCTCAACACAGTGAGAAGCATTCTCATCGCAGCATTGCTGTCCATTGCTGTCCATTAGCTGTCTTGTCAGCTTGGACTCACAGACCAGCTTACATACGAGTCAGCCCTGAAATCTCTGGGTGCTTTCCACTCTCAGTGCTAGGAACGTTTCATATCTGCCTTCCCACCTCCTTTGCGTCAGGGATGAAAGAACATACTTCTGGTCAGTAGAATATAAACAAATCTGTCTCCTGAGGGATTCCAGGCAAAGTGTGGCTTACTGATACACAGATGAGATCAACTGGAAATGCTCTCCGTTCTCCTGACCCTGAAGGCCAGAATCTGGATGGTTTCACTGTGGCCATCCAACACTAAGTATGTAGATGCCCTTAAAGCTCGGGCGGCAGAATGACGATCCCCTATCCCCTACGCGAGTCAAGAGATAGCGGTAGACTTAACTACATATGTCAAGTGGCTTCACCGGAAAGATGTCTTTAAGTAGATATGACTATAAGCATCTAATTGCTGGTGTGACGGTAACACTCCTTTACTATTATTATTTTATTTATTTTATTTTCTGCCCCAGTGTTATCACTGAGGCTGAGCGCTAGGAACCCACTGCTCCTGGCAGCCAGTTTTTCATTGTGTAGAACAGAGAGAAGTTGAGAGGGAAGAGGGAGATAGCAGGACACCAGCAGACCTGCTCATTGTTCGTGAGGAGACTTGCCTGCAGGTGGGGAGCCAGGGGCTTGAACCGGAATCCTTGCACTGGTCCTTGTGCTTCATTCTGTGTGCACTTAACCCAGTGCCCCACCGCTAGGCCCCCAGTAACACTCTTTTTCAATATTTATTTGTTCATTTATGCGTTTGTTTGCTAGGACTAAGAGAAATTGAGAGGAGGAGAGAAGGTAGGAGAGGGAGAGAGAGAGGGACTTGCAGCCCTCTGCAGATGTTAAGAAGCTGAACACTCTTGGACATGAAGAGTTAGAGCGGTCTCTAAGTGTGATCGCTTACATCTCCATAAGAGGGTGGCAGAGGCAGACTGGCATAAACACGCATGGAAGAAAACTGGGTGGCCGGGGATGCTGAGATTGGCTCAGGCGGCCATGGCCCGGAGACTCCAACAGCCTCCACGACTTGAAAGCGGGGAGGAGTGAAGCGGGTTCTTCTCAAAGGAAGCATGGTCCTGCGGCCCTGTGATCTCACCCAGTGCTATTGATTTTGGACTTGTGACCTCAAGAACTATGAGAGAATAAGGTCTTTCTGTGTTTTCTTAATATTTATTTATTTTATTTTTTTCCCCTTTTGTTGCCCTTGTTGTTTTATTGTTGTAGTTATTGTTGTTGTTATCGTTGTCTTCATTGCTGGATAGGACAGGGAGAAATGGAGAGAGGAGGGGAAGACAGAGATGGGGAGAGAAAGATAGACACCTGCAGACCTGCTTCACTACCCTGCAGGTGGGGAGCCAGGGGCTCGAACTGGGATCCTTAAGCCAGTCCTTGCATTTTGTGCCATGTGCGCTTAACCCGCTGTGCTACCGCCCGACTCCCAGGTCTTGCTGTGTTAAGCCACCAAATGTATATTAATTTGGCCTATCAGTAACTTGAGGTTAATAACTAGCCATAAAACATTTTTATGTTGGGGCTTGAGTAACAGTGATAAATCTTTGTGGCATGTCCTCCGTGGACCAGCAAACCCAATGAAGCCTGCTGTGTGGGTTACCTCGTCAGCCTTCAGCGAGCCTCCTCCTAACTCCATGTCCCTACACAGAGAGCAGCCACTCGGAAGAGAAGAGCCTGCCCTGACCCTATGGGAGACCCTTGAGCATGGGGCGTCGGGTTCTGGAACATTCTTGCTCCGGTGCTGAGGAATTAGCCGTAAGCTCGCTGGGTATGTTCCCAGTAAGGTTTGCAGAATACGTTTTTTGCTGAAGCAACTGTCCGGTGCCGGCACATGTGGGTGGAGGCACCTGGCACCCCCTTCCCAGGTAAACAGGTGAGAGCCTGCTTAGTACCAACTGCCGAGCTGAGACTAAGACTGAAACTGACTGACTCAGGCCCATGCTCCCTGAGGCTTGCGGGCCTGCTAGTCACCCACTTTGCTATGAAGTAAGACCAGTGACAACTGTAGTCACTCCAGCAAATTGCAGATTGGAGGGGGAGAGAGAGAGAAATTGAGGAGAGGGAGATGGAGAGAGACCTGCAGCACTGTTTCATCACTTGTGCGCTTACTGACATGCTACAGCAGCATCTGTAACACAGATGACGCTGGTTAATATTCCTGCACTTGTAGTGGAAGGGCGTTTGCACCAGGCACTCGAACATAATTATTACCACAATTCTCTTATTTTATTCAACTTAAATATATCATTCTCTCTTTTTAAATTCATTGTTATTACTATCAGACATCCTGAGATCTTACGCCTGCACAATTCCATAGCTCCTAGAAGACTCTTTGTTCTGCTCTCTTTCTTTATAGTCAGTGAGAAGCAGAGAGGGAAGGAGACAGACAGAGGAGACACCACAGTACTGTGCTACCATGTTCGAACCCCTCTGCTCATCCATCGCAGGAGTTCCCAGGTGGCAGCCTGGGGAAACCCCAGTTGTTTACCTGATGGAAGTCTGTGCTAATGCAAGGGAACGGCCCACCCCCATCACCAACAATTTCTTCTTAAGTGGTAACGCTGACAATGCGTTATGAAAATGAAGATGATTGAAATCGGGACCTTTAAGAAATATTAATTTAGAGCTCAACAGTTTCTCCTAAGCTGCTTACTTTTACAAATTTATGACAATTTTTTTCTCTAAGTTTTTGAATTGATTTTCAAAATTAAAAGATAATGAGAATTATCTTCTCCAAACTCCTTGTTTAAATGGAAAAATAATTTGCCATTGACCTAGTTAAAAATAGCTTCCAAATGTGAGTTGAGAAAACAAGTCTGGATCTGATTTGTGGGAAGTACACATACAAGCTTAAAAATCGTCTGTCTCCGGCGTTTCTTTTTCACCATAAAAATAAAACTCCTGGCACTTAAGAACGAATCACTGAAAGGTGGTTTTGATCTATACTATAAACCTAGGAGATAAGGTCAAATATTTCTTAAATTCTGTCTGTGGAATTTCTACGCTTATTGGTTCTGATGGAATCATCTCATTCTGTCTTCCAAAGTCCTGAGAAAACAGAGGTACTTGTAAAAATCGACTAAGCCAATGAGAGGTTGAATTCTTGAAGGCTACACTTGGCAGAGTCCCAGCCTCTGTCCCATATGAAGGATCTTGTGGTACTCACCCAGATATCAGAATGCAGCTACTCCGTAAGGGGAAGTCAGCAAGTCCTAAAGTAACCATAGTAGCCACCGTGACAGGTCTGCAGTGTCTCAGAGGAGGGAGATGCTTACGGGGTGTTGGGGCGCAGGCTGCTGTTTCTAGGTAGAGAGATACAGATTGAACAACAGTTGTGATAGTCCAGCTGACAATTGGTGGACAGAGGAAAGTGAGTGTCTCAAAGGAAGATGTGATACACTGTTATTTGACAAGACAGTTTTATACCTAAGTAGGCAAATGAGTGTCTCAGATAATCACATTTTCAAGAGCATTTTGAAAAAAATGTATATATATATGTATATATGTATATACTGTTTTGTATTCTCATCGTTTTTTGTTGAATGTTGAATTAATATTACTACAAGACATCTCAGTTTTCATTTTTAATTTTTTATTAGTGATTTACTAATGATCAATAAGATTGTGGGATAAGAGGAGAATAATTCCCCACAGTTGCCACCACCAGAGTTCTGTGCCCCATCCCCTCCATTAGAAGCTTTCTTATTCTTTATCCTTCTGGGAGCAGGGACCAAAATTCTTTATGGGGAGCAGAAGGTGGAAGGTCTGGCTTCTGGCTTCTGTCATTGCTTCTCCACTGGACATGGGTGTTGGCAGGTGGATCCATTCCCTCTGACTGTCTCTAACTTTCCTTAGTGGGGCAGGGCTCTGGGGAGGTGGGGTTCCAAGACACATTGGTGGGGTCATCTGCCAGGGAAGTCATGTTGGCATCATGGTAGCAACTGCAACTTGGTAGCAAAAAAAAAAAAGCACTAAGGTATAAAGCAGAACAAACTGTTTAGTAATGAGGAGCCTAGCGCTAAGACTATAGCAGGTGAGATTTGAGTCTTCATGTTGGAAGGAGCTAGGAAGTCTATTTTAGGAATATTCTAAGGGCCCATGACTTTATTATCTTTAGCCAGAGCCCAATAGCTAGCATGCAGGGGTGCCGAAAGTCTTGTCTGGGAAGGTGGTGTCACAGGTGGAAGTAGGACCAGAAAGCTGGATCAGGGCAGAGAATGACTCCCAAATATGGGAAAGCATGTAGATACAGCAAACTGTAAACTCCATTGATCTGACCTAGGACCCATGTCTATCCATACTTAGTACAGGGGCCTGTGTAACCCCTCATCCCGCCAAACTCACCGTCCATGGTCACAGCCAGGACATTCCAGGCTGCACTCATGTCAGGCCCCTTCTTTGTCAAGTGGCAGAGAGATGATGGAGAGAGACGCCGCCCCTGCCATTGTTGTTCTACATTGAGCACAAGGTCCAGTAGAGGCCCACAGGAGGGTCCGTGATGTTGTTCCTGATGGAGGTGATCAGTGACAGTGGAGAGAGGGCTCTGTTAGAGGTCTAGGCCCATCATGTCTATGTGGGAACCCCAGGACTCCCTGACCAGGCCCTGGATGATGGGGTGGCCTGGTCGTGACCCAAAGGGCCATCGCTGAAGTGTGCTGGTCTCTTGCCCTAGTCCAGCTTCTGTCATCCTTACTTTGTCTGACAGGGCCAGGCTTAGACTGATTGAGGGAAGTGAAACAGGAAGTAGGTGAGGAGGGTAGCTAGGTCTAAATAGAAACTATTTGATTCATATTTTATGGTGTCTTTTAGGTTTCTCTACCTGCTCGCTGCACTTGTTGAGTCACTGTAGAGTATTGGGCACTCTTAGCTTAAGGTTTCTATTTTCCCCTGATGTATGGACATGCGTGCACGTGTGCCCTATCTCATGGGCCCTGGCCTATATCTCGCCCTGTAACTCTGCCCGGAGGTGTAGCACCTGAAGTGGAATTCAGGAGTCCTGTGTGCTAGGAAAGGTCTCGTCTGAGAGTTGGAGCTGGAGGGTTGACATCCAGGCCTGGCATCTCTGGACACAGTCCAAGTGACACATGGCGAGGGGGTCTGGCTGAGCTCAGCAGGTGTGGGATCAAATGGTCGGGAACAGAGAAGCTTGCAGGAACAGGAGCAAAGCCCCAGAGGTTCCATACAAGACCTGACCGTGATGTATGCCATTTAATGCGATTTACAAATAACTAGATCTTCTTTTCTCCCTTTGTCTAAGATTTTGATCTGTACCCGTTTCCATAAAGATTTTGATTCATGAGCTGCAGTTTTTTAGAGGCAATCTATGATAATCTATGAGAATGAGCAATCAACACAGTTATACTGACTCGGCTATTTTCATCCGAAAGTGTTGTGGGTGGCTTGTTAAGAGAAATGGGACTGGTGGAAGAATTTGATGTTAAATTGGTGACTTGTGTTTGAAAATATTTTGTTTTCATCACTGAGCACCGTCTTCAGGGTGTGGTCCTGACTGAATTCCCCGAGACTATGTGCTGAGGGGTCAGGAGATTTACTCAGAGAGCAAAGTGACATTTCTCCAGCAAGACTATTAATGCTCTTAGGAGGTGCTCACAGAGCTCATCAAAGTCTTTGTACAGGTTCGAGAATGGTGGTAGTCGATAGCATTTTAGCTCAGCAAAGGTGTCTTTCAACATACTGGATCTCAGGCACTGAAACATTTTGACTGCTTCACAGTAACTCATGTTAGTGTACAGTTTTCTATATTTAGAACTTTGCTTGAGATTTTTTTTAACCTTTTCTTTGTTCTTTTGTTTTTATTTTTCCACCAAGGTTGTCGCGGAAGCTTGGTGTCTGAATGGTGACTCTTCTGTTCCTGGTGGCCATTGTATTATTACTATTATTACTATTATTATTATTATTATTATTATTATTATATTTCTTTATTTTTACTAGAGCTGAGCTCTAGCTTATGGTGGTGTGGGGAACTGAACCTGGGACCTTGGAGCCTCAAGCACGAGAGTCTCTTTGCAAAAACCATTATGCTATCTATCCCTATTGTATTATTTACTTATTTACTTTTTTTTTTTTGACAGAATGTGAGTTATGGAAAAAGGATGAGAGAGAGAGGGGGAGGGGGAGGGAGAGGGAGAGAGAAGGAGAGAAGGGAGAGGGAGAGAGAGGGAGAGAAGGAGAGATGGGAGAGGGAGAGGGAGGGAGAGGGAGAGGGAGGGAGAGGGAGAGGGAGGGAGAGGGAGAGGGAGGGAGAGGGAGAGGGAGAGGGAGGGAGAGTGAGAGGGAGAGAGAGGGAGAGGGAGGGAGAGGGAGAGGGAGAGGGAGGGAGAGGGAGAGGGAGAGGGAGAGGGAGAGGGGCAGGGAGAGGGAGAGGGAGAGGGAGAGGGAGAGGGAGAGGGAGAGGGAGGGAGAGGGAGAGGGAGGGAGAGGGAGAGGGAGAGGGAGAGGGAGGGAGAGTGAGAGGGAGGGAGAGGGAGAGGGAGGGAGAGGGAGGGAGAGGGAGAGGGAGGGAGAGGGAGAGGGAGGGAGAGGGAGGGAGAGGGAGAGGGAGAGGGAGAGGGAGAGGGAGAGGGAGAGGGAGAGGGAGAGGGAGAGGGAGAGGGAGAGAGGGAGAGGGAGAGGGAGAGAGGGAGAGGGAGAGGGAGAGGGAGAGGGAGAGGAGCTAGAAAGAAACTTGCAGCACTGAAGCTTCCCCCATAGGTGACAGGTGAGAACCGGAGTCCTGAACATGGTAATGTATGTTATCTACCATATGTGCCACCATCTGGCCCTACGTCACCTTTATTTTTGAAATGAAAGTGAGGGGGGAGGCCCAAGGATATGGAGTCAGGAATGATAGCATGAGTAATGCAACGCAGTCAGTTGGAGCTTGCTCTGGGCACTTAGTGTGACATCACTGGGCTAATTAAACTCACTGAACTTCAGCTTTGTCTGTCAGTGGAGAAAAGCTTAATTTTACCTCTAGTTCTGGCCATCAAATGCAAAGCAATTATATAATTCACAGTCAGAATGACTGGCACACAGAAATATGTGCTGTTTATTGAAGATCCACCAAAAACACGTAATTTATTTAAAGATATGCAACAACATAGCACAGCACAAACTAACTAGAGTTTTAACTCTTCACATGATGTAGAAGAATGGGGAGTCTCTACAGGAGGAAACGGGAGGAAGAGCCTAAATGGGGAAAGCTGGGATGTGGGGTCCGTAACTACCAGCAGATGAATGGCTACTTTTTGTGTTATGGTATTTTTTTATGTTACTCATTTTATTTTTCACTGAATACTCATGTTCTTTATAAGAATATTATCAAATGTAGTTTCACTTATGAGAAAATTAATTGGCAACCAAGAGTCTGAAAAAAAAAAAAAAGCCAAGTATCTCGTCTTCAAGAGCATCTGAGGATGGTTACTGTGTTTGAGGTCTGTTAGTTGAACTTGGCTCAGCTCAGCTATTCCAGCACCACCCACTGACTCAAAGGTTAGGATAGAAAGTTTAGGAAAAAACACCCTCAGTGTCATCAGCACTGGAATAAAGCCGTCTTCCCTGGGCAGACAGCCTCACCATTGTGTCCCAGAGCCTCCCCTCCCGAGAGCCCTGCCCCACTAGGGACAGACAGACACAGGCTGGGGGTGTGGATCCACCTGCCAACACCCATGTCCAGCGGAGAAGCAACGACAGAAGCCAGAACTCCCACCTTCTGCTCCCCATACAGAATTTGGGTCCATGGAGGAGGAGAAGTAATAGGGGGGAAAGACCAGAGGGCTCGGAACTCCAACTCCGTCAGGACCCAGAGAGAGAAGAGGAGAAAGAGAGGGACATGTGGATGTAGAAATAGGTGTAGGTGTGACTCATAAAAGAAGAGAAGACGGGACCACAGGGGGAAAAAGGGGGTAGGGAAATATATATAAACATAGACAGACAGTAGTAGAAATAATTTTAACCCCTTATCTGCAGCCTTGAGAGAACTGTTGTAGCTTCCAGTGGCGGGGACAGGGATCCAGAACTCTGGTGGTGAGAACGGTGTGGAGTTGTACCCTCGTTAATTCTGTAAATCAGTGTCAAATCTCTCAATCTTCTTTTCTCAAGAGTCTTGACTTCATCACATCTAAAAGTCCTTCTGTGATATTAGGCAATTCATAGTCTCTAAAAATTAAGACCAGATATGTTTTGCACTATTACATAGTTATAGATGCACATATATATATATACATATGCAAACACACATACATGTATATTTTATATATAATTTCTTGTCATCAAGGCTTCATCTCTCTTGGGCAACTTTTTTTTTAAGATAGAGCCAGAGAGAGAAAGACACCACAGTGACAATGCTTTCTTTCCCTCGGTGCCGTGTGGAGCTGGGCTTGAACCTGGGCTCTGCAGGTATCAGTGCAGGCACTCTCATGTCAGCTGCCTTGCCAGTCAGATTTTCATTTTCTTTGTGTTTCTAAATACTTTAAGTCTGATTTGATTTTCCTGACTAACGGTTGGATTCCACTGATTGGCGACGTCTGTTGCTGACTGATGCATGCTCATACTGCTGCTTCTCTCCCATGTCTTGTGTTTAATCATTAAGAACTTTGCAGGAGAACTGAAGAATGCCTAGCTCGAGGCAAAGGCCTTGGACTCCCTCCTTACAGCTCCTGCTCTCTGATGCAAGGTGTCTGGTGAAGGCCAAGAGTTAACGAGTGATCAGACCAACAGGCCCCGCAGTCAGTCTGAAGCCAGTGACGGAAACCAGTCTCTCGCAGACTGGAAAGTGGGAGGTGGACCTGAGGTTAAACAACAATTTTTTTCTGAACATTTTTATATAAAATTATTTAGTATTATTATTATTTTACCAGAGCGCATCTCAGCTCTGACTTATGGTACCTGAGATTCAACCTTGAACCTCTGAGCCCCGAGGCAGGAAAGCCTTTTGCATAACCACTGTGCTATCTCCCTCCTTCTTACCTTTTTTTCCTTTGTAACGGGAGCACTGCCTTCTCAGCTCCGGTTTGGGGTGGTGTGGGGGATTGAACCCAGGACTTTGGAGCCTCAGGCATGAGGGTCTCTTTGTATAAGCATCAGGTTACCTACCCCCCACCATTCTATTTTAAAAAATATTTTATTTGTTATTAATAGTGTGTTACTGTAAGATTACAATGCTGAGTTCACACTATACCCACCACCAAAGTTCCATTTCCCCACTTTCCCTCCTCCCAAAGAAAACCCCCAGAATTCTCACAATACACAGAAATATTTTGGGTGGTCTAAACGAGTCTGCGTGATGAAGGACACGGAGAACAGTGCCCAGGTGATGGGACAGTCACCGCCCTCAGGTGTGCACCCTCGGGGAAAGACTTTGATGCGATTCATGCTCTGGTCAATAAATACCAGGAAGAAAAATCTGTTTGACCTCACACTGCCAACAGTGAGGTAATTCACTCCGTTGAGCTCATGCATTACAGTGTGCAAAGACCCAGGTTCAAGTCCCCAGTCCCCACCTGCAGGGGGAAAGAACTTGCATCCAGGAAGCTTAAATGAACTGTCCAATTTGTTAAAAAAAATAATAAAATAAAATAAAACCAGCAATTATTTTAAACTTGACTTTTAAACATGCAAAATGACAGCTCAGCCAGTAGAGGGCAGCAACGTACCAGGTGCAAGTCGGTGAATCAAGCCCTGGCATCAGGATACCACCGGGTACTCCAAAGACAGTCTGGTTCTGTGGTATCTCTTTCCTCTAGCACTCTCTGTCTGTCTCTTTCTCTCTCTCTGTCTTTCTCTCTCTCCGTCTTTCTCTCTCCATCTCCCTCCCTTTCCCTCTCCCTCTGCCTCTCCCTCTCTCTCTCCATCTAAACTTTAAAAGATAAAGAGTCCTATTGGGCGTGGTAGTGTTGTGCATGTGAATATACATGACCATAATGACCCATTAAGAATAAATAAATAAGTAAATAAATAAGTAAATAAATAAAAGCGCCGGGGTGGCATGCTGGGTTACTCACGCAAACTAACAAGCCTGAGGACACAGGTTCCCCTGCCCCTCGCCTGCTGGACTTAATTCTGGGCACTTATGTCCAAAATGTTTCTTTCACGCTGGCAAGAAGAGTCCCAACAGTTAAGGAGTGCTCCTCTGTTGGTACAGGGAAACGGTAACTAGCTTCCTGGACACTAACTTATCCTTTCAAGGATGTGTAGATTCGGTGATTATCCTACGTGTGAAGAGGTTGCTTGAATCTTTAGCTTATTATTTGAATTTGACATGTGGCATGGACAGGAGAGAAAGTCACACTATGTCAGAGACCAAGGACCCAGAATCTTAGACGCCAATTAGGAAGCAACTCAGAAGAATTAAAACATCGGAAATGCCCTGCTAATACTAAAAGATGTGGGACAAACCTTTTCAGAGCCGCCCTCCTTTCAGAAAAGGCAGTGCTTGTTCTTAACAAAGACCATATGGGGGCCGGGCAGTGGTGCAGCTGGTTAAGGGCGTGTACTACCAAGCACAAGGATCCAGGTTCTAGACCCCACGCCCCACTCCCCACCTGCAGGGTGGGTGCTTCACAAGCCTTGAAGCAGGGTTGCAGGTATCCCTCTCCCTCTCTCTCTCCCTTTTCCTTTCCCTCTCCCTCTCCCTCTCTCCTTTCCTCCCTCCTCCTCTCTCTTCCCTACCCTTTTCAATTCTCTCTGTCTTATCTAATAAAAATTAGAAAAGAAAAAAAAATGCCCCGGATTCAAAGTGCAGGCACCGAACCCTGGCAAATAAATTGAATTAAATTAAATGAAAAAAAAAAAAAGCCATTCCCCCTAGTTTTTCCTTTAGAGCAGTTGCTAACATTAAACAACTTGAACTGAAATAAAATCTTGGCATTGTAACATAGTCTCTAATGCCTGGTAAATGAATATATGACTTTGGCAAAGGAACACAGCACCGGGTAAACACTACATATTTGGTGTCTGGCATCACAGTAAAGGACTCGGGCGAAGGTGATGGAGGCGGGGTGGGCAGTGTTCAGGTCATAGCGCAGACGGTGCAGGTGCACTGGCTGAAATGCACTTTCTTCTAGGGGCAAGAATCCGGGTTCTAGTCCCTGCTCCCCACCTGCAGGGGTGAAGCAGGTCTGCAGGTGTTCAGCTTTCTTTAACTTTAACTCCCCTCCTCTCCACATTTCTCTCTATCCTATCTAATTGAAAAAAAAGAAGAAAAGAAAGAAAGAAAATGGTCGCTGGGGGTGGTGGATTTTCTGCAGTCACTGAGCCTTGCTGATAACCCTGACGGCAAAAACAAACAAAAAACTAACTGATCTTAACCAGCAACTTGATCCCTTTTTAAAATTGTTTTCTAGTTTATCATTAAAAAGTAAATCTCCACCTGATCTCTATTAAAAACATTGGGAATTTGACATATCTATTTTTTAAATTTTTATTTATAAAAAGGAAACACTGACAAAACCATAGGATAAGAGGGGCACAACTCCACACAGTTCCCACCACCAGAACTCTGTATCCCATCCCCTCCCCTGACAGCTTTCCTATTCTCTATCCCTCTGGGAGTATGGACCCAGGGTCACTGTGGGATGCAGAAGGTGGAAGGTCTGGCTTCTGTAATGGCTTCTCCGCTGAACACTAAAACCCTCTCTCTTAATGCTCATACAACACTACCCTTAAGTCCAGGACTCCTTACTTCAGGGTCTGTTTTTCCTGTGACATAAAGAATGAGGCTGTTCTGTTGCTTGAGTAGGATATGGGGTGGGGCAGGGAGTGGACTGAAAGGAAGGACTTCATCTTTCCCCAAATGTGGGCTTTCTGACTACCCGACCTCCTTAAACTCCCTTCCATAGGGAGAAAAATGAGTTCATTTATGGAGAGTAACTGAGGCAGTTCCTGGCTAGTGAGGTAACAACGCAGGACAGGCTGGGTACTGGGATAATGGTGCAGGACAGGCTGGGTACTGGGATAATGGTGCAGGACAGGCTGGGTACTGGGATAATGGTGCAGGACAGGCTGGGTACTGGGATAATGGTGCAGGACAGGCTGGGTACTGGGATAATGGTGCAGGACAGGCTGGGTAGTGGGATAATGGTGCAGGACAGGCTGGGTAGTGGGATAATGGTGCAGGACAAGCTGGGTAGTGGGATAATGGTGCAGGACAGGCTGGGTAGTTGGATAATGGTGCAGGACAGGCTGGGTAGTGGGATAATGGTGCAGGACAGGCTGGGTACTGGGATAATGGTGCAGGACAGGCTGGGTACTGGGATAATGGTGCAGGACAGGCTGGGTACTGGGATAATGGTGCAGGACAGGCTGGGTACTGGGATAATGGTGCAGGATAGGCTGGGTAGTGGGATAATGGTGCAGGACAGGCTGGGTAGTGGGATAATGGTACAGGGCAGGCTGGGTACTGGGATAATGGTGCAGGACAGGCTGGGTACTGGGATAATGGTGCAGGACAGGCTGGGTACTGGGATAATGGTGCCGGACAGGCTGGGTACTGGGATAATGGTGCAGGACAGGCTGGGTACTGGGATAATGGTGCAGGACAGGCTGGGTACTGGGATAATGGTGCCGGACAGGCTGGGTACTGGGATAATGGTGCAGGACAGGCTGGGTACTGGGATAATGGTGCAGGACAGGCTGGGTACTGGGATAATGGTGCAGGACAGGCTGGGTACTGGGATAATGGTGCAGGACAGGCTGGGTACTGGGATAATGGTGCAGGACAGGCTGGGTACTGGGATAATGGTGCAGGACAGGCTGGGTACTGGGATAATGGTGCAGGACAGGCTGGGTACTGGGATAATGGTGCAGGACAGGCTGGGTACTGGGATAATGGTGCAGGACAGGCTGGGTACTGGGATAATGGTGCAGGACAGGCTGGGTACTGGGATAATGGTGCAGGACAGGCTGGGTACTGGGATAATGGTGCAGGACAGGCTGGGTAGTGGGATAATGGTGCAGGACAGGCTGGGTAGTGGGATAATGGTACAGGACAGGCTGGGTAGTGGGATAATGGTGCAGGACAGGCTGGGTAGTGGGATAATGGTCCAGGACAAGATGGGTACTGGCATAATGGTGCAGGACAGGCTGGGTACTGGCATAATGGTGCAGGACAGGCTGGGTACTGGGATAATGGTGCAGGACAGGCTGGGTACTGGGATAATGGTGCAGGACAGGCTGGGTACTGGGATAATGGTACAGGACAGGCTGGGTAGTGGGATAATGGTGCAGGACAGGCTGGGTAGTGGGATAATGGTGCAGGACAAGCTGGGTACTGGGATAATGGTGCAGGACAGGCTGGGTAGTGGGATAATGGTGCAGGACAGGCTGGGTACTGGGATAATGGTGCAGGACAGGCTGGGTAGTGGGATAATGGTGCAGGACAGGCTGGGTACTGGGATAATGGTGCAGGACAGGCTGGGTACTGGGATAATGGTGCAGGACAAGCTGGGTACTGGGATAATGGTGCAGGACAGGCTGGGTACTGGGATAATGGTGCAGGACAGGCTGGGTACTGGGATAATGGTGCAGGACAGGCTGGGTACTGGGATAATGGTGCAGGACAGGCTGGGTACTGGGATAATGGTGCAGGACAGGCTGGGTACTGGGATAATGGTGCAGGACAGGCTGGGTAGTGGCATGATGACGCAGGACAGGCTGGGTAGTGGCATGATGACGCAGGACAGGCTGGGTAGTGGCATGATGACGCAGGACAGGCTGGGTAGTGGCATGATGACGCAGGACAGGCTGGGTAGTGGCATGATGATGCAGGACAGGCTGGGTAGCTTGTGACCAGAGTGCCCGTCAGCCAAGCATCTCTGGCATTTCCTGCAGACAGAATCCTTCACCGCAGGTCCCACCTGTTGAATCCGGCCTTCATTTTCCCTTCATTTTTACGTACTTCTGAGTGATCAGTGCACATTAGAGGCTGACTGGTGCATGGCACCACAGGAAAGGAGTCTGGGATGGGAGGGAAGGAGTGTTCAGGTCCTGCAACATGATGGCAGAGGAGGACCCAGGTGGGGGCTGCGAGTGTGATGCGGAAAACTGAGAGTGACACATGGACCAGCGACTGCATTTTACTGTCGAGTGTATGTGGGTATGTTTCCTATTGGTTTGCTCCCCTTCCCCCGACCTCTGAGAGAATTGGCTTGGCCCTTGCTAGTTTCACGCCCGCTTTCTCCCAGCCCGGTATGCTAAGGACGTCCAGAGTCCCAGCAGCAGCTGCGGAGGGAGAATGATGGGGAAGCACATGGTGTGGTGATTTGCCCGTTCGTGAATAAAGATTAAACTGCAGCTTCTCAGCTCAGCTGTGTGTCCTCGAGTCTCTGTTCACCGCCGCGAAGCCAGCCCGGCCGGCCTGCTGGAGCCTCTGAACATTAACAACAAGTGTAAACCATGATTCCCCCCAATAAAGGAGGAAAAAAAGGTTAGAAAATATTGGAACAAATTAGTGTTAAAAAAAAAGAGAGGGTGAATCCAGTGATGCCTGTGCATTATAAGCGTCCAGTTTAATCTTGCTTTTTTAAATGTGGAGCCGGAATAAACCAAGTGCTTTCAACATGCGCTGTGACTCAGTCACCCACCTGCTTGGCTTAATATTTTTTATATTTGTAAAGAAAGAGAATGAGGGTTGGGGGGCAGAGGGGGAAACACAAGCGCTCTCCCTCACCATGCATGGGTTTCCCTAGTGCTATCCAAGATGCTTATTATTATTATTATTTTGATTTTGACTTGCCTCCAGGGTTATCACTGGTACTTGGTGCCTGCACTACAAATCCCCTGCTTCTGTGGCTTTTTTTTAAATTTAATTTTTTGGACAGGACAGAGAGAAATTGAGAGGGGAGGAAGAGATAGGAAAAGAAAGACACCTGCAGACCTGCCTCACCACTTATAAAGAGACCCCCCTCTCTTGCAGGTGGGAAGCTGGGTCTCAAACCAGGATCCTTGAGTGGGTCCTTGCTCTTTAGACTATGAGTCCTTAACCCGGTGTGCCACCACCCCCCAAGATGCTCTTATTAGGGCTGAGACCCGACCCAGGCTCTCACACATCCTAAGTCATGTACTCTACCCCCAAGGCATCTCCCACTCCTTCTGTTTTACTCTGTTTCTTGTCCATCAAGGAAGAGTTCCTTTGTGGAGACAAACACACGTCTCTCCTTTCGTCATCTCCTTTGCATTTGTGTTGGTACTTATGGCGGCAGCTTGATGAGTGAACATTCGGTGGCCGTGCACTCAGGATGGGGGAGAGTCTCCCACATCACTCAGACAGATGCTTCTTGAGTCTGCTGGGACCGAGTGTTGCTAGAGGTGTGGCAGTGACTGTGTACTCTTGAAGACAGAATGCCAGTGACGAAGAAATAAGCAAAGCAATGTTAGAAGCACCTTTCTTTTGGATTTCTTGGCCTAGGAGACAATAAATATCCCTGATGATTAAAGCATTTGTAGCTACTTTTGTGGTCCAGGAGGTGGTACAGTGGATAAAGCACTGGATTCTCAAGCATGAGGTCCTGATTTCAATCCCCAGCAACACATGTACCAGAACGATATTTGGTTCTTTCTCTCTCTCCTCCTAGCTTTCTCATTAATAAATAAATGAAACCTTTAAAAAAAAGAATTTGTAGCTACTTTTTCCATGGCTTGCTGATGGGTAGCCTAAGTAAAAGAAGATGCTTTGTGACCTTTCTCCTGAATTCCTCAGGATATTAGATTAAAATAAAATGTGGTAGATTTACAGAATGGCTAGCTAAAGTTTTATAGGATGAGTGTATCTGAATTAAGAGCAGATGAAGATTTAGGTAAGTGTTTTCCTGTAGAACTGTATCTTGAGGCTGAGGAAGCTCAGGATTGTGACAACAGTGAAGACAGAGGTGCTGATACAATGACCAGCAATGTTGGATGAGATTGAAAGTTATCATGCTGGGATTAAGAGTTACAGGAAGTTCTGCACTGCTGGTGGGAATGTAAATTGGTCCAACCTCTGTGGAGAACAGTCTGGGGAACTCTCAGAAGGCTAGTAATGGACCTACCCTATGACCCTGCCGTTCCTCTCCTGGGGATAGATCCTAAGGAACCCAACACACCCATCCAAAAAGATCTGTGTACACATATGTTCTTGGCAGCACAATTTGTAATAATCAAAACCTGGAAGCAACCCAGGTGTCCAACAACAGATGAGTGGCTGAGCAAGCTGTGGTCTATATACACAATGGAATACTACTCAGCTGTAAAAAATGGTGACTTCACCGTTTTCAGCCGATCTTGGATGGACCTTGAAAAATTCATGTTAAGTGAGATAAGTCGGAAACAGAAGGATGAATATGGGATGATCTCACTCTCAGGCAGAAGTTGAAAAACAAGATCAGAAGAGAAAACACAAATAGAACCTGAACTGGAATTGGCATATTGCACCAAAGTAAAAGACTCTGGGGTGGGTGGGTGGTGGGGAGAATACAGATCCAAGAAGGATTATAGAGGACCTAGTGGGGGTTGTATTGTTATATGGAAAACTGGGAAATTTTATGCATGTACAACTATTGTATTTACTGTTGAATGTAAAATATTAATTCCCCAATAAAGAAATTTTTAAAAGAGTTATAGGAAGAAGTTGTTGCCAAAAATTATTTTTGAAATTCAGTTTTCTAATGTGAAGCAATTCCTTTTGAATTTTGGTAGATGAGTAAGTCCTGGAATTCAAGAAGTCAGAGAAGTGATTCCAGGTTATCAGAGGACTCAATTTCACGACGAGTGGAGACAACTAGAATAATGACTGACTTTGAGTTCATGGTAAATAGGATGTCTCACAGGCAGGGAGTAGGGCAGTAAGGCTCAGCTATGCTGAGGAAAGCTTTGTAAATATGGATAAGCGTGGGTTGATTATCAGAGTGAAGCGGGAATTTTCTAGCTAGAAAAATGCCATGACAGGTTAGACTGACAGATGGAACAGTGTGTGCGAATTTCATAAAAAGGAAAGATACTCAGGGGATGTTGAGTAGTTACTTAAGCAGCTAGAGTTGTGAGAGGGAATAGGTATTTGAGGCAGCTGACACAGCATCTTTGATGTTTTAACAAGGAGCTTGAATACATTCTGACCAAAAACAGTTGCTATTGGTAGTTTTAGAAGCCAAAGGAATCAAAAAAAATTTTTTTTCCCTTTTTTGGTCAAAGGAAACATTCTCTTTTGATAATTTTTTAAAATATTTATTTATTTTCCTTTTTGTTGTCCTTTTTATTGTGGTTACAGTTATTATTGTAGTTATTGATGTCGTCGTTGTTGGATAGGACAGAGAGAAATGGAGAGAGGAGGGGAAGACAGAGAAGGAAAGAGAAAGACAGACACCTGCAGACCTGCTTCACCGCCTCTGAAGCAACTTCCCGGTAGGTGGGGAGCCGGGGGCTCGAACCTGGGTCCTTACACCGGTCCTTGCGCTTTGTGCCACCTGTGCTTAACCTGCTGTGCTACTGCCCGCCTCCCAGAAGCATTCTCTTTTAACACAAAACCTGTCTTCCCTACCTCTTCTCCATAAATATATATATTTTATTCGGACTGTGGGTAATTAGAAGACAAACAGCCCTAGCTCAGGCGCCACTGTGTCTGCTACACTGTGCTGAGTCAGTTTCGGACTGGGTACATGTGGCAGCTCTCCCATCTCCCATCTCCCATCACAGCCGTTGGTTGTGACCATCCGTGGAGCTCTGGTGGATCTACTGGACTGTGAACATCTAGGCAGTTCTGCCAGGCTCTGTTGGGTGTCTTTAATTAAAGCATCTTGAGCTCTGCTGGATTCTCTTAACTCTGCTAATCGATTTTTTTCTGAGATACTATGGACTTCTGCTTGACTAGTTTCAACTTCATATGTGATCAAATAGCTATTTTTTAAGGATAGGCTGTTATCGTGATCGAAGCTCAGAGCATGAGGTCTGCATCTAAGTCCATTTGTGTATTCAAAGTCAACATGGTGACGGAGACACCCCTCCTTTTAATGACACTAATCAGGATCCTCAGAACCTTTTTATTGACTTACCATTAAACTTAAGCTATAAAAAATACCAGACTTCAAGGGTCGGGTGGTGGTGCACCTAGTTGAGAGCATATGTTGCAGTGTGCCAGGGCCAGGGTTCAAGCCCCCAGGTTCCCACCTGTGTGTGGGGTGGGGGAAGCTTCCCAAGTGGTGAAGCATGGCTGCAGGTGTCTCTCATTCCCTCTCTATCTTCCCCTTTCTCTCTATTTCTTGCTGTTTCTATCCAATAAATAAACCAAGATAATTTTTAAAATATGTCAGATTTCTATTCCCCCCGGGTCCCCCGCCACATACATACACATACACTAAGAGACTTGAATAAACACTAGCATAGGTTTAGAGGTTCACCATTTGACCCTGGGATGCCTCCAGTGGGTCTTAAAATGCCTTCCTGAGAGCCTGCTGCCAAGAAAATATATTTGTTCCAGCCAAAATCTGCTGGTGGGCAGTTAGACTTCTGAACCTCCTCCCAGAGCAGTTTTCTTTCAAAAATTTACAACTACAAATTCTTCCTCTGCTCTTTGGAGATATAAATCTTTCACCAGTGAAAACCATCTCAAGGACCCAAGAACCTAGTCTTTGAAAGGCAGACATTCAAGGAAAGAATTCTAGTTCCCAATCCCTGTGGAAGGATAAAAGTCCAACTTCTTACATCATGACCTCCAGTCAGAACGACTCAGAAATTTGTTACTTTAGAAAATCCCCAGTTAACAAGCCTGGATGGCTTAGTTACTAGCCCGTCCCGTCTCCCCAGCTGTCTGTAAATTTTCTCTCCTCGCTCCAGTATACATTTCTGCCATCTCTCCTCCCCTTCCTAGCTATCCACTTTCCCCTTGAAAACCCAGTCACCACTGTATGCAATCAAGATGACTTCTTCCCCCATTTTATGAGTTTAGTACTGAATAAAAGAATAAAATCTTCCTTTGCTGTTTCTTGGACTAGAGTCTGGCTTTGTTAATCTTTGAAGGTGACAAATGAGCATCTAATTATACCTGAAAGCATGTGGAGTGGTTGAGTCCTAAAGTAAGTGGAGGTCAGGAAACCCAACAAGAGCAAAGGACTTGTAAAGAGAGAAACCAGTAACCACACCTGTAGCTTCACCAAAGATGGTTATTTGAGATTTCAAAAAGTGGCCTTCCTATTCAATTTACATAAAAGAACTACTAAATTCTTTTTTTATTCCTTCATAGCACATGTAAATTGATAAGCTTACAGCAATGTCAATCTCCTAACTGCCCACCATAATACCTTCTCAGGGAGACTAAATTCATAAATTTTAAATTGTGTAGAAAATTTAATACTAGAGGTATGTTACTCATTTTCATTCTTGGCTGATGAGTAGGGTTCCAATATTGTTTTTTTTAAAATATTTATTTATTTATTTATTCCCTTTTGTTGTCCTTGTTATTTTATTGTTGTTATTGACGTCGTAGTTGTTGGATAGGACAGAGAGAAATGGAGAGAGGAGGGGAAGACAGAGAGGGGGAGAGAAAGACAGACACCTGCAGACCTGCTTCACTGCCTGTGAAGTGACTCCCCTGCAGGTGGGGAGCAGGGGCTCAAACCAGGATCCTTGTGCTTTGTGTCATGTGCGCTTAACCCGCTGCGCTACCGGCCGACTCCCTCCAATATTGTTTTTAAGGAAGCCACGTGGTTGTACTGCCTTGTTATTATTCAAAATGAGTGGCAGGAAAAGCAGTAAAAATTTCAAAGTCTAAGGAGGTATCTAAGACGTTTGCTCTCTGCAAATTCTGCTGGAATTATTAGTGTACTGAACACGATCAAGAAACACAGTCATTTCTACTTGATGTACTTGTCAGATTCCTTGCGAACTTTCCTTAGTCCTTGCTAGGAAAGAGGATGGCTACTATTTTGGGCAGCAGTGCATTTAGTCAACGTGCTCATACGTCTAAATTCAGGTTCCATGTGCTTCAGCGCACAGTACAACCTAGTGTATTTGGGTGATATTCAGCCCAGAGCCTGGCGTCAGCAAACAGCCGCAGGAAACCCAACTGCGGTCTGTGTTCCCTAAGTTTTGTGATATTTGAATTAAAGGGCAATAGTTCCTCATTGTAGGAACAGGTTTGAAGAGTCAAAGTTGATAGATCTTCACCTCAAATTCAATATTCTTAACCTTTTCCTTAATTAATGGGAAGAGAAAGACAATATATAACAAGAGGAAGCCCGCGGTCACACAGATGGCAGGTGATTAATGGTAGAATACCCCTAGCAGTTGTCGCTAACAGGGCTTCATTTCTCTGGGCTTACTTTTACAAATGGAAAAAGGTGGAGGCAGAAAGACCAAGGGAGAGAGGGAAGGGCCCTGTAACACCAAAGTCCCCACCAGGGGAGTGCAAACTGGGGTTAAACCTGGGTCATCTGGGGTTAAACCTGGGCCATCCGGGGTTAAACCCTGGGTCATCCGGGGTTAAACCTGGGTCATCTGGGGTTAAACCTGGGCCATCCGGGGTTAAACCCTGGGTCATCTGGGGTTAAACCTGGGTCATCTGGGGTTAAACCTGAGCCATCTGGGGTTAAACCTGGGTCATCTGGGGTTAAACCTGGGCCATCCGGGGTTAAACCCTGGGTCATCTGGGGTTAAACCTGGGCCATCTGGGGTTAAACCTGGGTCATCTGGGGTTAAACCTGGGTCATCTGGGGTTAAACCTGGGCCATCTGGGGTTAAACCTGGGCCATCTGGGGTTAAACCTGGGTCATCTGGGGTTAAACCTGGCCATCTGGGGTTAAACCTGGCCATCTGGGGTTAAACCTGGGTCATCTGGGGTTAAACCTGGGCCATCTGGGGTTAAACCTGGGCCATCTGGGGTTAAACCTGGGCCATCTGGAGTTAAACCTGGGCCATCTGGGGTTAAACCTGGGCCATCTGGGGTTAAACCTGGGTCATCTGGGGTTAATCCTTGGCTATCTGGGGTTAAACCTGGGCCATCTGAGGTTAAACCTGGGTCATCTGGGGTTAAACCTGGGTCATCTGGGGTTAAACCTGGCCATCTGGGGTTAAACCTGGCCATCTGGGGTTAAACCTGGGTCATCTGGGGTTAAACCTGGGCCATCTGGGGTTAAACCTGGGCCATCTGGGGTTAAACCTGGGCCATCTGGAGTTAAACCTGGGTCATCTGGGGTTAAACCTGGGCCATCTGGGGTTAAACCTGGGTCATCTGGGGTTAATCCTTGGCTATCTGGGGTTAAACCTGGGCCATCTGGGGTTAAACCTGGGTCATCTGGGGTTAAACCTGGGCCATCTGGGGTTAAACCTGGGTCATCTGGGGTTAAACCTGGGTCATCTGGGGTTAAACCTGGGCCATCTGGGGTTAAACCTGGGCCATCTGGGGTTAAACCTGGGCCATCTGGGGTTAAACCTGGGTCATCTGGGGTTAAACCTGGGTCATCTGGGGTTAAACCTGGGCCATCTGGGGTTAAACCTGGGCCATCTGGGGTTAAACCTGGGCCATCTGGGGTTAAACCTGGGTCATCTGGAGTTAAACCTGGGTCATCTGGGGTTAAACCTGGCCATCTGGGGTTAAACCTGGCCATCTTGGGTTAAACTTGGGCCATCTGGGGTTATACCTGGGCCATCTGGGGTTAAACCTGGGCCATCTGCCCAGTAAGACAGGAGCTCTTCTGGAAGAGCTGCCTTGCTGGCCTGGTAAACTATTTTGTTACTTTGTTCAATGCATTCAATACCTACTTATTGAAAGTTTAACTTGTGGATGGGAAAATGGAAAAAAAAATCCCCAAGTGTGTGACCTTTCCTCTCTATTAGTTTGGTGTCTAGTGAAAAATTCCAGAAATTGACGTGAAAGATGGAAACGTTTGATGTTGCATATTATCTCACCACCCTCGACAGTGTCACACCAGCTGAGAATGAAGGAAAGGTAAGACTCTTGCTCTTCAGAGAGGCTTAGATTTCAGACTTTTATGGGAAATTGGAGTCATGGCCAAAGTAATATTTAAAGAAAGGCAAAGTCATCTAAAATGAATATGATAAAAAATATCATTTTTTATGAATGTGACTAAAATTTACGTGGTAATACAAATTAGATAGAAAGGCTAATGACCCGGCAGAAGGAACCCCGTTCAAGCCCCCGGCTCCCCACCTGCAGGGGAGTCGCTTCACAGGCGGTGAAGCAGGTCTGCAGGTGTCTGTCTTTCTCTCCCCCTCTCTGCCTTCCCTTTCTCTCTCCATTTCTCTCTGTCCTATCCAACAACAACAACAACAATAATAACAACAACAATAAACAACAACAAGGGCAACAAAAGGGAAAATAAGTAAATTAAAATTTTAAATTAAAAAAAAAGGCTAATGACCTAAAGAATGAGTTTGACGTAAAAGAAAACACGAGCTATGTACACACAAGGTTCAGCAGCGCTCAGAACTAGACAGTCATCAAACACTGGCTGTGGTCCGCTCCAATACCACTCACACCCTTACTCTTAGTTTTTAAAATAAAAGCATCAAAAATATCTGCAAAAACGCCACTCTTTTCACTAATGTTTCCTTGAGATAATATAGTTGTTTTTCATCTAAAATAATTAAAATAATTAAAAATTTTTAAGTATGTTTATTTTTTGGATAGAGACAGCCAGAAATCGAGGGGGTAGGGGAGATTGAGAGGGAGAGACACCTGCAGCCCTGCTTCACTTGCAAAGCTTTCCCCTGCAGGTGGGGACTGGGGGCTTGAACCCGTGTCCTTGAGACCTGTGACATGTGCGCTCCACCAGCTGCGCCACCTGGCTGGGATTTTTCTTGCCAGGAAGGAACTATGTATCAGCACTGTTGTATGCTTTACATTGGGTTGTTCTAGCTCTCCCCCGCCAAGAGGATCGGATCAGTCCTGCTAGCTTCACGGCCTGCTTGGCCCCGCCCCTAGGAACCCCAGGAGAGTTGGAGAGTTGCAGAGTTCGAGAGTGCTTGGTGCCTCCTTGGGGGAAAGAGGCAGCAGAGTTCTGTTTGGTGATTAGTTTGGTTTAGTTTACGAATCGTTGTTCCTGAATAAAGAAATACAGCTTCCCTGCCCAGCCGTATGTCTCTGGTCGTCTCTGTTACCCGCCCGTGAAGCTAGCCCGGCCAGCTGGAACCGCCGAATTTTAACAACACAGCACTTTTTCTTCAACCAGATTTCATAAATCAAGTCAGCCTTTTCCTTCTATTTACTATTTTCCCAGGCTGCAAATCATTCTTCTTGTTCTTTTCTAAGCCTTTATGCACATGACATTATTTCTACTTATTTGCTTGTGATTAAATAGTAAAATACACATCCAGGTAGTTCACTGTTTGCGAACTTAACAATTATGTTTTTTACTGATGACATTAATAGGGGACTCTGATTTAATCTAAGTAGTTCATATTACTTCCATGTTCACATGTTGCTTAATTACTTTACATAACATGTTTCCTGCTTTTGCTGAAAGCAGAACAGGGTGTTTGCTATTTTGGTTTTTAATTTTATTGTTCCCCAAGGCTTTCTGAATTGTGTTTTTCTTGTAGGAATATCTTGCCTCTGGATATTTCAACTCTGACTAATGTGGGTCCACATAACATCTGACTTGTTAAATGAGTTCTGAAATGTAAAATATTTGATTAATAGAAAACAAAGACAATTTATGTCAACCCATAGCCTGGTACACAGAATTCTACCAGTGAAATCTAATTTTAGAAATGGTCTCCTTCCCTATTTGCTATATAATCACATTGTGGATCTCAGCTGTTGATGATACTAGCCAATGAGATGTGGTGCTTGTAAAGAATTGCCAGATCATGTTTTTTTTAATACATTTGCATGTTTTCCACTTTATATGAAATATGTTGTTTTAATTTTCCCTTGCCACAATATAATTACAATATAGCCGTGAAGAAATCAGGATGTTTAAAAGCTTTGCAAGGTCACATCAGCACATGTTAACACAAGATGATTTTTTTCTCCTTTATAAAATTATTTATTTGAGACAGAGAGAAATGGAGATAGAGAGGGAAAGAGACAGACACCTGCAGCCCTACTTCACCACTCGTGAAGCTGTCCCCTTGCAGGGGGGGACTAGGGCCTTGAACCTGGGTCTTTGCACACTGTAATGTGTGCACTTAACCAGGTGTACCACTGCCTGGCCTCTAAGACGATTGTTTTCTGACATTTTCAGTGCCCCTGAATTCTAGAGATTTCAACTTGTTTTATTTCACTAGTGTTTTTTAATGTTTATTTGTTTGTTTTATTTAATAGGATAGAGAGAAACCTAGAGGGACGTGGGAGATAGGGAGGGAGACACCTGCAGACTTCTTCACCATTTGTGAAGTGCTCCTCCCCCTGGGGCAAGTGGGGACCTGGGGCTTGAACCCAGTTCTTTGTGCACTGTAATGTGAGCACTGAACCAGGTGTGTCACCACCCACCCCCTATTATTATTATTTGTTAAAGGAACAATGTGCCAAACATTGTTGTCGAAAGGCAATGCTATGCCATCACCTTTGAATGAAGCCTTTACTGACAGTGACGGATGGCCCTAAGGGTTTGCTCACTCGCCCTCTGACAGCACTTATCAAAGACCAGAAAGAGTAGGGCTGATGTTCTCTCCAGCTTAATCTGGTTGTTGGTGGTAGTGACACTGTGACTTTCTCTACTACATATTAAGAGTTTTTGTTTGCTTAAGCTCTGAACCCTCAAGCATGAGGTTCGAGTTCATCCCCAACAATGCACATGCAAGACATACAAGTGTCATACTCTGGTCCTCTCTATCTTTCTCTCCCTCTCTCTCCCTCTCTCTCTCCTCCCTCGTTCTCACTAATAACTAAATCTTTTAAAACAGTTTTTTTTAAAAACTATTTTGCCATGTTCTTTTAGCTACTCATTCTTATCATCGTACTGTCAGGAAGCCCAAACAGAATGCACAGTGGTTTAAATAAACACAGTCGAAGTCTGTGGTCATCACTTCCACGTAACTCTGCTGGCAGTCAGTAACTAGCAGCAGCCTGCCAGCCACACGAGTGAATCTCGGAGAACGTGCAGAGTCCTCACGTGAGCAAAACGCACTTGGAGCAGAGGAGAGCTGACAGCACGGTTCCCTAGCAGAACTGAAGAGATGAAAGTCAGATAGTTTTCAGTCACTGAAATTATGGGTGTGTTCTTATTCAACCATAACTAAAATAGCTGTCAAGTGTTCTTTTGGATTCATGGAAAATTTACTCTTAAAAATAATTTTTATTGTCCCGTTATCATCTGAAAGTTTTCTTACCACCCCAGACTAATTGGTCCTAAACTGATTTTTAAAAAAAGGACCCAAGAAAAAAGTTAATCAACTCCAAGAAAGTTTGTATAAAAGGAAATATTTCCATCTTGTGTCTATGCTGTCTTGTCCCACTTTATTATAAAGCCTTGATTACTTGTTTTGACCAGAAATATCCAGGAAACTGTTTTATTATTATTATTTTTTTACTTGATAGAGTGGTAAGGATGGAGGAAATATGTTCTGTCATAGTTAACAGTATTTGGAAATACTGTATTTCACCCTCAGGTTATTCAATTGCTATGTCTGATTTCTATAAATCCACAACTGAAAAGAATCTTAACTTGCAGATACTTTCAGTCTAACACAGCTGCCTCTTTCAAAGTATATCTTTTGTCGATACATTTCTTAGATCTTATGCACCATTTTATTTTATTTTATTTTTGCCTCCAGGGTTATGGCTGGGGCTCGGTGCCTGCACCATGAATCCACTGCTCCTGGAGACCATTTTTTCCCCTTGTGTTGTCCTTGTTGTTTATCGTTGTTGTTGTTATTATGATTGTTGTCGTCACTGGATAGGACAGAGAGAAATGTCCCCTGGATACTGGGCTTCTCTTTGTTTTTCCCCCTCCAGGGTTATCCACTGCTCCTGGTGTACATTTTTCTGTCTATTTATTTATTTTCCATTTTATTCGTTAGGACAGAGAAAAATTGAGAGAGGACTGGGAGATAGAAAGGGGGAGAGAAAGAAAGATACCTGAAGACCACTTCTGAAGCGTCCCCCTGCAGGTGGGGCGCAGGGGTGTCAAACCTGGGTCCTGGTGCTTCTTACTATGTGGGTGTAACTGGGGGCACCACTGCGGGGGGGGGCCCCCTCGAGCCGCTCATGTTTCCAAACAGAAAGGAAATCTCTGCTCTTTGAAGAAAGACTGAAAAGACATTTCTGCCCCACTCCCTCTTTCCATTTTTTTAAAGAAAGAGACAGAGAGGAAAAGAGACAGCAAAAGAGATGACATCAGGGGGTCGGGCTGTAGCGCAGCGGGTTAAGCGCAGGTGGCGCGAAACTTGACGACCGGTGTAAGGATCCCGGTTTGAGCCCCCGGTTCCCCACCTGCAGGGGAGTCGCTTCCCAGGAGGTGAAGCAGGTCTGCAGGTGTCTGTCTTTCTCTCC
>NC_080166.1:2418189-2470494 GCF_950295315.1 Erinaceus europaeus
GTTATTGATGTCATCGTTGTTGGATAGGATAGGACAGAGAGAAATGGAGAGAGGAGGGAAAGACAGAGACAGGGAGAGAAAGACAGACACCTGCAGACCTGCTTCACCGCCTGTGAAGCGACTCCTCTGCAGGATCCTTAAGCTTTGTGCCACGTGCGCTTAACTCACTGATCTACCGCCCAACTCCCATGTTTCCTGTTTTTAGGAATATGTGAAGTAAAGATGTGATAAATAAGTCTATATAATTATATTTTTCACTTAATAACTATTGTATGGGAGTTATGCTTTAGAATAAGATTTCATGGTATGACAGAACATACAAAAATGAGATCGTTCTGTGATATTATTTTGCTCCTGTTATTTTTATTGCATAATGTTAAAATAAATTCAGAATAATAAATGGTACCATCTTCTATCATTGACAAGTGCACTTTAGATGTTTTTTTAAAAAAAATATTTATTTATTATGGGAGAGGAGGAAAGGGTGAGCAAACCAGAGCCTTGCTCAGCTCTGGCCAAAGGAGGTGCCAGGGATGAAGCCACGATTCCGGGTCTTCAGGTCTGCAAACTGGTGCTCTAGCAGGGGAGCTGTCTCCCGGGCCCATTCTGCAGTCTTAAGTTTTTCTGGTTGCTCCCGTAAGGAGCCCGTGTAGCTGCTGTTACATAACTGAGCGTATGAGATATTCCCTGACATAGACACTGACTGCTATCACATTCCCCACACCTACAAACATTTATGCAAAAAGTACATGAATGGGTTAGAAAACTGGAGGGTCTTTGTTTGGATAGAAATCTGACAGCATGTGAATAAACAGTTCAGATGAGGACTGGGGTGTTCTTCAGTGTAGAGATAACCTCTAGACACACAGTGAAAGTTCCTCTTCTCGCGAAACTAGGTGATATGTTATCGCAAAGGCTTTAACCCCATTTTGTAGATAAGGGAATTTCTATAAACTCTTGATATTCAAGTAACTAAAGTTTTTGGAGAACAAGATTCACACGCACACGCACACAGACACAGACACACATCAGCATATACACATAAACCCAAGAGGAGGATGGAAAATTTTGAGTAAGAGTTTTTAAATTCAAAACTCAAACTGAAAATGAGGAACTGAGTCATTGTTCCTGGGAATTGTTTAGGACCAATAGATAGAAGATGACAGTATCAGGTGAAAAAGACGGTCTCTTGCAAAAAATATGTACATGGGGAGTCAGGCGGTAGCACAGCAGATTAAGCGCACATGGCATGAAACGCAAGGACCGGCATAAGGATCCCGGTTCGAGCCCCCAGTTCCCCACCTGGAGGGGAGTCGAGTCACACGCAGTGAAGCAGGTCTGCAAGTGTCTGTCTTTCTCTCCCCCTCTCTGTCTTCCCCTCCTCTCTGCAGTTCTCTCTGTCCTATCCAACAACAACAACAGCAACAACAATAAATAACTACAACAATGGAAACAACAAGGGCAACAAAAAGGAAATAAATAAATAAATATTTTTAAAAAAGAAAATTCAGCAGCAACAACAAAATAAATAGAACCAAAACAAGTAATTCTTATTTAAAAAAAAATAAGTACATGTGGTTGCATCAAGGTGTTTAGTTAGAATCCTGTGCTTTCTGCATCCTTGTTATTTATCCCAGTTTCATTCTGGACTGAGCACAATTTTTGTATTGTTTTGAAACAATTTTAATTTTAGCACACATGAAAGTCTTGTTTTAGTGTTAAAATGTTGCTTTTATTTTTATTACATCTGGCAATGAACTGAGGGAAAGTATGAGTATATCAGACCAGCCACATTGAATTTTGTGATGAGAACATGTGAATGTCAGTGAGAAACTCCAAAAACCAGCTTAGGATGGGCCTCATTCTGCCGGTGTGGCCATGGCCCATCCATCCAGCGTCCCCATGTTCTCCCACCTCAGAGATTAGAGGGAAAAAACTCCATTTACTCACTTGTACATGTGTTATAAATTTCTTGAAGACAAAGATGTTATTATATTAAATATTTTCCCTAACTTTTTTCTAGGAAATAGTATATTCTATTCCTTATACATTTCAATGCCTTTCAAATTTACCACAATGAATTGGTATTTTCCTGATTGAGAATAAATATATATTTATAGAAACTTATACACAAAAAAGCAGCCAGGGGGGGCATTTTTTATTGTTTTATATTTCCTATTCTTAACTCTAAGAAGTTAAGACAAGACATATCTCAACGTATCTATGCTCACAAATATTTTAATAGTGCTTGTTGGCCCTTACTGATACTTCAGATTATTTCTGAATGAAAACAACTGAATAACAAAACAACAGCAACTCTGTAATACATTTAAAACAAGAAACAGAACAGTGGGATGCTGACGCCTGTTTTCCAATAGATTCTTTGACCTTTACCCAGTCCAGCTTGCAAAATTCGCTAATGATTGGGGGCAGGACACACAGTTCTGTAGTCAGGCCTAGGAAGGCGAGGAAACCTTCATATCTGAGGGAAAGGAGGCTCCCCATACATAGCAAGTTGTCCTTTGTGACAGATGCTCAAGGCTGGCAGCTGCACAGTCATTCCAGCCCCGTGCGCACACACTGAATGTGTTGTCTCTTGACTCTCTTGCCTGCTGCTGCTTGACCATCTACCCAGGCCAAGAAGAACCTAGAAGATCAGGGGACTTTTTTTTTTCCTAAGCAACCACAATAAAATTGACTTGAGTGCTTAAAGATAAAAGTATATGTTTTGCAAAGTGTTCACTCATGTCAGCCATATTGAAAAAGGATTTCCGTTTTCACAGATCGATTTTTCTCATGTAATTCAATTTAAATATGTAAAGGTAATTGTGGAAAAAATAATTCTGAGTAAATATGAGGTTCTTAATCAGAAATTAACATGTTTCAGGAAGTGGGGTCTAATTTACACCAGTTACTTCTGGCTTAGAAAGATCTGCAAGGGTCTTTCTACATTTGAATGCGATCCGCATGCAATTCAGGTCTCGGCAAGACTGTTGATGTATGCAGGAGAGAAACACTTTTGTAAAGTCCAGTGGAAACCATTTACTCTAATGAACAATAAGCAACAAATATTACTAGTGAAATAAAGAAAATAATCTGGGGAATTGACTAGAGGACTCAGATACAGAGTGTATGCCTAGCATGCATGAGGCTCTAACTTCAGTCCCTGGCACCACCAAGACCAGAATGCCTTAAGGTGGACCCCATAAATGTTAGACTGGTGTTTTGTACTCTCTCTAGAAATAATCTGATTAGAGAAAAATGTCTTGGTCAAAAATTTTTTTTTCCAAAGGGAGTATTTATGCTAGGAAACTGAACAATGGATTTTTTTTTCATTTACTTATTATTGGATAGAAACAGAGAGAAATTGAATGGGGAGGAAAAGATAGAGAGGGAGAGAGACAAAGAGACACCTGCAGCCCTGCTGCATCACTCGTGAAGATTTCCCCCTGCGGGTGGGGGCCAGGGCCTTGAACCTGGGTCCTTACACACCGTATGCGTACACTTAACCAGGTGTGCCACCACCTGACCCCACAATTGATCATTTTCATGGCTAAGAAAGAGGTGTCTACCTTGTCCCGTTAACAGAATATGACCAGGTCCCATAAAGGTGACACTCCCCCCTTTATTCACTGTAGAATGGAGAGCCTTTACACAAACACTATTTGCTGGCTGGCAGGTGTATGGCTTTTATATGCTCTGATTACTACTTACTGAGTCTCAGGTCTATGCACTTGGACAATTATCACCTACTCAGATAGACTTCATAGAATTTTTGCACATACCAGATGAATGAGAAGTGCTTACAGGCTGTCGTATTCATGACTGTTATATGCTTCATGTCTTTGCAATTACTGATCCTCGATGATAAGTCATTTGTTCTATGGAGTGTTATAATGATACCTTTGTAAACACAGCGCTTATTACGAAAGCAGCATCCAGAGAACAACAGAAACAGTAGCAGCCTGCCTAATCGGAGCACTTTCCTGTGTCTGTCATCATGCCGTGTCATTCCCACTCCACTGGCCTGTGCTGTGCTTCACTCTGAGACCAGAAGAGGCTCTGTGACGTGTCCTGGACATGAGCAAATGGTGCTGAGGCCTGCTGGGTCTTCAGTTTCAACCAGTCAGTCCAACTTAACAATCCAGTTCCTTAACCAAACGATACCACAGCTCTGACATTGGATCTGAAAGCTGACTAAGCTAGTTGTCTGGAAAGCCTGTGACTGACACACGCTGCACTGTCTGGAATCAGATGTGTTCATTTCCATGACAAAGCTGCTCAGATCTGACCCAGCAGGCAAGGAGATGGTTTAGAGCAGTTCAGATGTCAAGGGTCATGAAGGTCTTTGCTTTTGAATGGTAGATGCATCAGCTTAATTACTTTATTAAAGATTAATTCAAGAACAAACTCAAAGCAGACCTCATCTTAAATGCCACAGTGGTGCCTACGTCATGAACCTAGGTTATGACTAACACAAAACTCAATTCTCTATATTTGGTGTTAGCAAAAGAAATGAAAATAAAAGGAAGATAGAATTAAGTTTGAATCTCCTATTGCCAAGAGGTTTTTTTTTTTTTTTTTTTTTTTTCCCCAGTTAAACAGTAGAAATGCTTTTGTTTTAAATTTTACAGCTGCTTTGGCTCTTGATGGTCAGAGGTTAAGGGGAAACGCATCTCAGCTGAATGAAAAATCACCAAACTCTCCGACCCGTACTTCACACTGTTTCTTGTTTTTACAATAACTGCAAAATAAGATGCTCTGATCCTTAGGTGAAATGAACTTAAAGACTTGCTATTCACAAGTGACTGACAGAGAGTTGTGGTCACTGTGACTTCAGAGTACAGCACAGGACAGCCTGGAGGCTGGGCGGTAGTGCGCCTGCATTAGCACTCACATCACAGTGCTCAAGGATCCAGGTTCAAGCCTCCAATCCCCACCTGCAGGGGGAAAGCTTCACAGGCAGTAAAGCAGGGCTGCAGGCATTTTTTCTCTCTCTCTTTCTCTCTTTTTCTCTCTCTCTCACTTTCTCTCTCTCTCTCTCCCTCCCCTCAATTTCTCTGTCTCTATCGAATAAAAAAATAAAATAAAAATATATTTCTAATGAATTTAATTTTAAAAAGAGAATATGGAAGCCCCTGCTGTCTTCAATTCCATTCACAAATCAGCTGCCCATGGGGTTAGTGACGAGAAAGGGAAGGCAAGAGGGTGCACCTGGGTGAGTTCCGGTGCACAAGGACCCGGGTTCAAGCTTCTGTGTCCCACCGGCGGGGCATCACAAGAAGTGAAACAGTTTCTTTCCCTCCCTTCCTCTCTCTTTCCCTCCCTTCCTCTCTCTTTCCCTCCCTTCCTCTCTGTTTCTCCCCCTTTCCTCTCTGTCTTTGCCCTAAATAAATAAATGAATATATTGAATGTTTTTTTAAAAAGCAATGAAAAAAGAAAGACCCTGAAGACATCAAAGAACTATCTCCACTGGGACTTCAGCTTCCACATCCTCATATCAAAGAATAATGGAAAGAAAAAAAGATATTTTTATTGATAAATTAAAATACCATGAAAGAATACAGAACAGAAAGAAGATTAAAAATCATAACTGGTGACTAGGGTCAAAATCAAATTAATGAAGTTATCTGTGAGCCTCATTTAGATCTTTTCGAAGAGCTTTAGAGGAAGTTAAAATCTACATAATGGATTTTGAACTTAAGAGACTTGAAACTGGAAACATCTTGTGGATGGGAAACAGTAAATAAAAAGTAATGGATAATAAACCAAGACCACTAAGGTACAGCTTAGTCACACCATTAGCGAACAGCTTTCTGAATAATAAATGCACAGTCTCCGTAAGGAACTATGAGTAAGATAGCCCATTTAAATATTCTATTCAAAGTTCTCAGTACCAATCAAAATTAAATGGTTCCAGTGTGTCAAAGATGTATTCTTCTCATCATCGATTATGTGACTGGTGGTTTGAAAAGGAAGCGTTTGCTTTCTTTTAAAGACTATCACATTTACTTTGAGCCTGAGTGCTTACAAAAATGGGCAAAGGAGATATCTGAGTTTTGTCTACTGAAGTAATTCCCAGGGAAATGTACTATATTAAACTATTTTACGTACTATATCTTTTTTTTTAAATTTATTTATTCATGAAGAGAGAAGGAGAGAGAGAGAGAAAGAAAGAACCGGACATTACTCTGGTACATGTGCTGCCAGGGATTGAACTCAGGACCTCATGCTTCAGAGTCTGATGCTTTATCCACTGCGCCACCTCCTGGACCACTACGTACTATATCTTAATGAGAGAGATCCAGAGAAGGATACACACAGAGAGAGAGATGCCGGACTAGCTTCTCGGGTGGGAGACAGACGACCAGGGACTCATGGCTGAGCTGGGAACGCAGTTCAATCTTTATTGACGAGCGGGGAGGCAGTTCAATAATCTAATCTCTTCTAATCTCTCTTCATTCGAAAGCCCTGTCTTTCATATCTCCTGAGGCGGAAGTGTCAGGAAGAGGAAGTACGTAGGATAGGGGGTGGGGAGAAGGAAAATATCACATGAACCAGTGGGGATTAAACCAATGAAAACAATGATTATGTAAATAGACCACAGCCTCAAGCAATGCAACAGAAGGGGTCTTAGAAGCAGGATTTAGAAGCAGACCAACAGAGAGAACTGAGACCAGAGCCCTGCTCATTGCTGGCTGATGATGGTGCTAGGGTTTGAACCTGAGGTCTTAGAGCATCAGGCATGAGAGTCTTTTGTATACCCACTGTGCTATCTCCACAGTACCCACCCCCACCTTTTGAAACTTCATTAGTAATTTAATATTATTGATCTACAAAACTGCAAGATAGCAAGGGTATAATTCTGCACCGTTCCCACCACCAGAGTTCTGTTTCCAATTCCTCTACTTAGCTAACTCCAAGCATAAATTTTCCCGAATGAACTTTTCATCAGAAGTCATATTAGACTGAAAACGATTCTTTGTTTTCCCGTTCAATTTATTCAGACAATGCTTTGTAGATGCCTTACCTTTCTGATGGACTTTTAAACAGCCTGAGGAGACCGTTGTGAGGTGATTTGTAAATATAAGCTTGTGAGATGTGTTGCCACACCCCTAAGAGTAACCAGTAAGTTGTGTGGCAAATAAGATGAGTCTCAAGTCTCCAGTTCTTGCTATACTCTGAGGGCATTTCTGTACACTTCCTTTTTTATAGCTCCCAACTTTCCTCATTATTCTAAAGAAACAGCAAGAGGGGGTTGTGTGACCAGCGGAGCTGTCCTTTTGTTTTCCAGATTCAGTCAATGTTTTTATATTGAAACAGCACTTGAGGACAAGCAGACAGTTGATCTCTATGGCCTTTGCTTTACACTGTGAGTGGCCCAGGTTGGAACCCCAGCACCACCTGCACCTGCCACAATGTCAGGTGCTATGGTGTCTCTTCCTCTCTCTCTCCATCTCTCTCTCTAAAAGAAAAGAAAGAAACAGGAAAGGAAGATAGTTCTTGTGGGCTATTATCTAGTCTAGCCCAGTCTACCGATTTCAGATCACCTCTTCATCTTAGGACTCTTGTCAGTGAGTCCTGTTTCTTTGGATCACAGTTTCCATAGAAAACGAATCAATTCCAGTAACGTGAATCTCCTAGGAGGCTTACGCCTTCATTTACTGAGACACTCAGGAAATATGCTGAGCACTGACTAAACCCAGGCACTGCCCTCGACGCTGGCTAAACAGCAATAAATAAAATAAGTGGTCTTCACTTTGTGGGATTTATCTCCTAATAAGGCCATGTTCAGCTGTGCGAGACAGACCTGATGAGTGTAATAAAATAAAATATAGGTTGCAAAAGGAATGCATGAGAGAGCTCTCTTTCTAGAAGAAAATGCTTGGGGATTCAGTAATGAACTCTAACAAGAGTGGCTTAGGGAATTGAACTATCTAAGAGTATCCCAGATGTCAGTCATCTCATCAATGAAAACCATTTCTTTATTTTTCTCTAGGACTGTCCTATCCTTTCCAGCCTTATGATGGCTGGCTCAGAAGCAAGAGGAAATAGGCTCTCTGTTGAGGAATGACACCTGTTTTTCAACTTTTACTCTCTATAAGGTTGATCTGAGCTTTGCTCTAGAATACACCTAGACCCGATTCATGCTTGGGGAAGAGTGGACTCTCAGAGTAAGATTTTTAGATGTGCTGGGTCTCCTTTTCAGTTTCCACTAGTTTCAGTCATGAAGGCCAAGGAAATAGATCAATAGTTAAAATGATTAAGGGTTAGTACATAGCAAGGGTTGAAGTAGAATGCTTACAAAGAGAAGCCAGAATGTTTACTAAAACTATGATTAAATAGTTCAATGACTACATTAAGAAGAATTTCAAAATGACCTGGCAGGAGTTCTGATTCATTCTATATTGGACAGTACTGGACTGGTTCTTTCAATTGCTGTGTGTTTGACTGTAAGTCTCGTGGCTCTTTAATAATAGAAATGTTTAAACACTGTTCAATTGGTAATTTTTATTTCAAAACAAAGTCACTATCCTTTAAACAGATACTTGCAGGATAACCATAATCAGAGTACTCTGCCACAGACATCAACAATTATATCAACTCAAAAGTTGTACTTCTTTGAGGAAGAAGGACAGAGAGGGGGAAATACAAAGCAGAACTTGGACTGGCTTTGGCGTATTGGATTCTGAAATGTGGAGTGGGAGGCCTTCAGGTCCTGGTGTGTGACCTAGGTTGAGGGTGAGAGAGTTTTGCAGAAAACAGAAATTTTACATATTTGTCAACACTATATCTACCGTAAACCATTAATCCCCCCAATAATAAAAAAAAAAGCTGTCCTGTGCTGCCTGCCATACCTTATTTTGTTTAATTCACATTCAACATAGTTTCACCTATTTACAACTTTCCTAAAAGTTATCTCACTGAAGAGTTCCTTCAAAACACCATTCCAGAATAATAGCACATTAATTTTTTATCACCTACTTCATCTTAAGTATGTCATAAATTCCCCCAATTCAAATGAGTCTGATTTTTTTTTTAAAGAACTTTTCTCTTCATTTATGTCTTAGGGGAAATATCCTATCTTTTTTTTTAATTTTATTATCTTTGGGAGTCGGGTGGTAGTGCTGTGGATTAAGTACAGGTGGTGCAAAGTGCAAGGACTAGTGTAAGGATCCTGGTTCGAGCCTCCGGCTCCTCACCTGCAGGGGAGTCACAGGTGGTGAAGCAGGTCTGCAGGTGTCTGTTTCTCTCCCCCTCTCTGTCTTCCCCCTCCTCTCTCCATTTCTCTCTGTCCTATCCAACAACAACGACTTCAACAACAATAACTACAACAATAACAAATTCATTACCTTTATTTATTGGATAGACAGTAAAAAATCGAGAAGGTAGAGGGAGATAGAGAGGGAGAGAGAAAGAGATTCACCAGCAGTCCTGCTTCTCCGCTTGCAAAGCTTTCCCCCTGCAGTTGGGGACTGGGGGCTTGAACCTGGGTCCTTGAAATTGTAACAAGTGCGCTCAACCAGGAGCACCACCACCTGACCCCGGGGAAAATATTCTTTCTATATGTATATAACCATGCAAAATATTTTCAGCAAATACTTCTGAGAGTTCTATATAATTTAAAAATAAAGTTTAAAAAGGGGCAGTTACGTACCTTTTCTGAAGTAGTATCTATGTGTAGTCTGAACTTGGGTAGAAATAGCCACAATAAGATCTAAATCTCAGAATAATGAAATTGACATTCCTAATGCATAAAGGTTAAACCAAATAATTCGTAAACTGGGCAAAATTAGAAATGATACTGTTCTCTGAAGGGGCAATTAAGATGAAAACAAAATCTCCCCTCTCCAAAAAACCAACAGTCTTCTTCACAGTACTCATAGAGGAAGAAAACACTTTCATGTCATAGTGGAGGTATTAACCCAGAATGTGAGCGCTTCACAGGTGCTATGCTAAAGTGTTATATACAGAGAAATTTCCAAATGAGTCTGATTTTGATTTGGGCTCTCCAGTCAAACACTCACTTGTCTCATAAACATGTGAAAACATGCACTATTTTATAAACATTGACAGTGAGATAGTAAAGTCAGATATTGTGGGAAATAGTCCAATATAGAAAATTAAATTAAGATGTAAAATATTTTAATGATTGCAGAGATTCTGGAGTGCTTATTTTTTCAAATGCCTAATTTTATATGTCATCACATGTATATAGCTAGTGAAAACACCATGTTCAGAAGGCAGGAAAAGTAGTGAATCATGGGAGAAATCATATAGGTGGGTAAGGAGAGGTGTACTGACATGCACTTGGGGGAAATATGACGTTGTAACCTGAGGAAGTGTTCTGTGAAAAAGCTTTTCTAAATAAAAAAACAAGTTGGAAAGTGAAAAAGGCCCCACAGAACAATAGAGAACCCATAGACGTGCACTTACAACAGAAGTCAAATAGATCATGACATGGAAAAGAAACTATGAACCGAGATGAATAGAGAATATTAAAGAAAACAAAAGCTGCAAACGAGAGCAGAAATGCTCTATGATAAATAAACTACAAGTCCTACGCATTAACGATTAAAACCCTTCAGTTGGCTTGGCAAAGTGGAAGGTGAGAGTAGGTGCCCCGCCCCCCAGTGCTGCACAGAAAACTCTCTGACTCTGGGCCAGATGTTAAGCACAGCATGAATACGATACTTTGTAACTGGAACTGTTAAGATAAGCCAGTATATTTTGTGGTAATTGAGAAAAGTGTCTCTGCCAAGAGGCACTAGTAAAACAATCTTCTAAATTAGAAAAATGCAAAAACAAAGTTACACTAGTTGAGGTTTTAAACGTGGATATTGTGGCTATAATCAAAATGTAACCAAGTTGGATGGTTCGAATCTACGTACAATAAATACTAAATATTTCTATGCTGTTAACAAGATTTGAAACGAAAACACAAGCAGAACCTGAAATGTAATTGGCATTTCACACCAAAGTAAAAGACTCTGGGGTGGGAGTGGGTGGGTGGGGAGAATACAGGTCCATGAAGGATGATAAATGACATAGTGGGAGTTGTATTGTTAAATGGGAAACTGGGGAATGTTATGCATGTACAAACTATTGTATTTACTGTCGAATGTAAAACATTAATTCCCCAATAAAGAAATAAAAAATATATATTTCTATGCTGCCGAATACATTTCTGCGCTTACTACTTTAAAATCAAAGTCTGTCCATCTTATTTGAATAAAGAATCTCCCTATGAGAAAATTTAACTTATTTTTCCCTTTTGTTGCCCTTGTTGTTTATTGTCGTTGTTATTGTTGTTGGATAGGACAGAGAGAAATAGAGAGAGGAAGGGAAAACAGAGAGGAAGAGGAAAAGACAGACACCTGCAGACCTGCTTCACCACCTGTGAAGCGACTCCCCTGCAGGTGGGGAGCTGGGGGCTCGAACCAGGACCCTTGTGCCAGTCTGCACAAAATTTAACTTTTGTAATTATAAAAGACTCTCAATGGTTATGTAGCCCTTTAAAGATCTGAATGTCCTTGCACTGTAGGAAGTTTTGATTCTAGACAGTGTTGTGACAGTTAAAGTAAATAACATTAAAAATAAAATAAAAAATATTATTTTCTATCATGTTGAATATGAACAAGAAAATATGATAACCTAAGATAAAGTTAAGTGCCTGGTGTGTCTGGCTTGTTTGATGTAGTTACGCTTAGAAAACATTTAGTGGGTGCCAGGCAGTGGCACACCTGTTTGAGTGGACACACTATAGGTCCACAAGGACCAAGGTTTGCAGGGGACCAGCTTCACGAGTGGTGAAGCAGGGCTAAGGTGTCCTACTGTCTCTTTCTCTCTCTATCTCCCCATCACTCTCAATTTCTCTCTGTCTTTATCCAATAATAAATTAATTAATTTTAAAAAGAAAACATTTAGTGAAAATCAAATAAGATACCATATTTAGCAAAAACAATCATTCAAATATGATAAATGAGTGTCACAAAAAGAAAACAGAGCTATCATGTTTTTGGAGGTTGTTTGTGTTATAGTTTTTCTCATGTTAATAAAGTAAACTCTTCTCTGGTAATTACTTTAAAATATTTGCCTGAAAATTACCTGTTTCATAATCACATTTAAATGTTGATGCTACTACCTACCAGATTATTCCTTGTATGGCTTTGCCATCAATAAAGTTTCTCTTTTTAAGTCACTTTACTAGGGGCTAATTGTTTATGACAGAGCTGGAGACCTGAGTCATTTTTAAAAATATATTTATTTATTTATTCCCTTTTGTTGCCCTTGTTGTTTATTGTTGTAGTTATTATTGTTGTTGTTATTGATGTCATCGTTGTTGGATAGGACAGAGAGAAATGGAGAGAGGAGGGGAAGACAGAGAGGGGGAGAGAAAGGTAGACACCTGCAGACCTGCTTCACCACCTGTGAAGTGACTCCCCTGCAGGTGGGGAGCCGGGGGCTCGAACCAGGATCCTGATGCTGGTCCTTGCACTTTGTGTCACGTGCACTTAACCTGCTGCGCTACTGCCTGACTCCCACCTGAGTCATTTCTAATCTCTGTGTGATGAGTGTTTGCAAAACTCTCTCACCCCAACTCAGATTCAGCTCCACCATTATACAGTGAGAACTCAACACCCATGACTTTCTGAGAAGGTTTTGAAGCCTCCATCTAGTCTGAATGACAGTCTAGCAGGATACAGTAGTCTTGGTTGAAAGCCTTTCTCATTGAGCCTTTCTCATTGAAAGCCTTTCTCATTGATAGATATCTTGCCATTCTCTTCTAGCCTGTAGTGTTTGTGTGGAGAAGTCTGCTGCTAATCTTACAGGCTTTCCTCTGTAGGTGACTCTTCGTTTTTCTCTTGCAGCCTTCAGGATCCTTTCTTTATCCTTATTCCTTTCCATTCTAAATAAGATGTGTCTTGGTGTCTTTAAGTCTGGGTTAATTCTGTTTGATGCCCTCTGGGCTTCTTGAACCTTTATGTCTTTTATGTTGTCTATACTAGAGAAATTCTCAGCTATTATGGCCTGAAGAATGCTTTCTTCCCCTCCCTCTCTTTTTCCTCTGGTAAGCCAATAATGTGCATATTATTTCTTTTGAAGTCATCCCATAGGTCTCTGTTTTTGTTTTCAATATCTCTTCATCTCTTTTTGTGATCTCTTACTTCTTTCTTAGTTGTCTCTAATTCATTCTCGATCTTGCTAAGTCTGACTTCAGCCTCATTTTATTCTATTCTCTCTCCCCTCTACTGTTTTCTGGAGTTCATCTATTTTGTTACCCTGTTCTGATACTGTTTTAGCTTGTTCAGCTAGTTGTGTTCTTAGCTCAGCTATTTCAGATTCAGCTCTCTAGTAATCTTGAGATAATTAGTGTTTTCTTCCAGAGTCTCATTTGTTGTTTCTCTATTTCTGATGACAATTCTTTCAAACTCTTTACTCACTCCTGTGATTATTTCCTTAACTAGTGTTTGGATGTTGACCTCATTATTTTGTGCTTCAACCTTTGGGGGGTTTTAGCTGGATTCTTGTCCTGGTTCATTTCTCCAACATTTCTTCTTGTTGGTTTAACCATTTTATATATTATGTTATGAGTTCCCTCTCTCAGTACTTTTCAAATTACTGATCACTCTTTCCGGGATTGACTTGTGTCTAAGTAAGATAATTAAAGGGTTCACAGTTGTGGAAGTTAACAGTTGTTTCAATATTATTTTAATGCCTGAGTTGGAGCTCAGTGGCTTAAAAGCCTCTTTTGTTCTTTTTCTTCCCTGTAGGCTATGGGAGACTGAGGGCTTTTAAACTATAAGTAGGCTTCTTAGCTTAATCACTGACTCCTGACCAAGAGATAAAGCAGGGTGGGGCAGAGATAATCCAGTGGTTATGCAAAGAGACTCTCACAGCCCCACTGCTAGGTCACCAAGGTCTAGGTCTTCTCCTGAGTTTCCTGGTCAGTTCTCTGTCCCCTGGTGTCAGCACAGGGCCTCCCCCCACTCCCTGCTGCTCCAGTTTCTGAGGGCAGTAGCAATGGAGACTCACAGCTGCATTTGGTGAGTCTCAGGGGAGTCCTCTCCTCCCTTCAGCCGTCCCCTTGTTGGTGAAACAGACTGGAGGTTGTGTCTCAACAGGTAAACTGCCAGACTGTTCCCAGACACTTAATCTTTCCCTAGGCTCCTCTCTGTCCATGAGCCACACGTGTTTGCACTCACTGGTGATTTGATGGGTTCCTGAAGTCGTTCTAGTCCTGTCCTGTTGTGGTCACAGGTGGTCTCCTTTGGTGTTCCTGGTTGACCTGGGAGAAGAGAGGAGAGAAACACAGCTGCTGCTGCTTCTATTTATTTATTTATATTTTTTTCTCAACGCCCATCGTTTTCAAAATGGTGAATACTTGGTATATATATATCTCGTGAGTTAGCCTTTCTCTTGTGTGTGTGTGTTCTCACCACTGCCTTTGTTTGGATTCGAAGAGGAAAAGTATTACCATCTTTACCACATCAGCACAATGTTTTGCTCAAGCATTTACTTTACAAATGTGTCTTGTGGGTGAAAACAAAATAATCTGGGCAAAAATTTATTTCAAGCAGTATTAACTGGTGTCAGGAGGAAGCTACTCCCCTTTACAAAGTATTTAATGGATGCAAGAAACGCACCTACAGGAACATAGTTAAAATATCAACTTACATCAAATATAAGTTTGGGAGAGGTGACACATTTTTAAAGCAAATGAAATGACCAGTAAAACTAGTTGTCTCAATACCTGTTACAGGCCTGCGACACAGATATTTTCTTACCAGAACAACAGCCATGCCAGCGTCGGGCTTTCGGTGGGTCTGGACTTTGAACAGGTAACCTTTGGTGCCTCAGGCAGGAAGTCCCTTCTCCATAGCCACTCTACTCAGACCTTCCATCTTTAAACCAGATTCGATGAAGGACAGACTGCAGGGCAAACTGGGCTTACCATCCCTTCCCAGTCTGCCACACGTTTACTGCTTTAGGATGGGAGCAGAGTAGTTGCAGCAAAGACCGTCTGAGTGACAACAGTGAAATATTTGAAATTCATAGAAAAGGTCTATTCTAAATAATTATGCTCTGCTTCTTTTTGTCACCACTATTCAGTCAGTTTGAGTATTCCAAGAGAGGTATCTAACAAAGCTCTTAAGTTGTATGTAAAATGGCAAAACAGTCAGATTTATAAAAACTGAGCCGGAATCTATAATAATAAACGGAATCAGTATCAAAAAAGGGTCCTTTTACTTCAGATCCTAGACTCATGTTATGAATGTTATATGGCTTTTTTAGACAGTGAATCAGGCTATTTGTACACACATTTTCATTAAGTTTACTCCTATTATTGTTTAAAATGTAACAGCTGCAAAGTCAAAGACTCTGGGTGGGGTTGGGGAGGGTTCAGGTCCTGGAGCATGATGGCAGAGGAGGACCTGGGGGGGGGTTTAGAGTGTTACGTGGAAAACTGAGAGATGGTACACATGGACAAACTACTGTATTTTACTGTCAACTGTAATCCCCCAATAAGGAAAAAAATGTAATCGTTGGTTTTTTTTATTTGTTTTATTTATTTATTCCCTTTTATTGCCCTTGTTGTTTTATTGTTGTAGTTATTATTATTGTTGTTTTTGGATAGGACAGAGAGAAATGGAGAGAGGGAGGGGAAGACAGAGAGGGGGAGAGAAAGATAGACACCTGCTGACCTGCTTCACCGCCTGTGAAGCGACTCCCCTGCAGGTGGGGAGCCGGGGTTCGAACCGGGATCCTTATGCCAGTCCTTGTGCTTTGCGCCACCTGTGCTTAGCCCGCTGTGCTACAGCCCAACTCCTGTAATCGTTGGTTTTTATACTTCAAGGTAGTGCGTGAAGGCTGAGCTCACAAAAAATAAGTCGACTCATATGTGCATGACTTTATCTTCATCGTGTGCCCATCTTAATTTTCATAGAGCTTGTTGGGGCTTCTTTGAGAGAGCCAATTAGTTGTGTGAGGTCTCCCCAGAAATTCATTTTGTGTATATTTTATGTTATCTCTATAAAGCACATTAGGAAAAAAAAAACCTCAGGAGAGCTGACTCCTGCTTTTAGAGAGGCAAGGTAAGATGCGGAGGCCAGCGGTTCTAATCACTCTAGGGGTCTAAGATGTCCTCACACCGTGCTTGCTACTCCCTATCCAGGTACAAATGGATCCACCATCCTGTGCTTGAGACAATTTTAACTAGCTGATGAAACAGCAAAAACACAGAGGCCCGAGAGCTGACATCCCACGTCCTGAAGCAGATTAGTCAGCAGTGGAGAGCCGCTTTCTTCACAGCATGAGGAGAGGCACCGTGACACACCGGGTCCCAAGGCGACATTTTGTGCTCCAGCTCTGCTCCCTTTGCAGTCATTACAGGCACTTGGGCGGCTTTGCAGTTTGTCAGCCTGCAAGGCCTAGAAAATTGTAATGGCCTGTCTTTCCCTAGGATGGACTCTGTCTGGCAGCGGAAGAAAAGAAGCCCTGATTTTTTAAGAATACTTATAGCCAGAGAATAATTCCACATAGTGGCAAACTTGGTCCAAACGGTGCTAACACACAGGATGGCTGACCTGAGCGGACGCGCCCGCCATCAACACAGGCTAACCGACGAGCCCAGGAAACAAGAGGCAGCATGGCTGTCTGTCAAAGTGAACTTTCCTTGAACCTCTATTCAAAGTAAATGCACATAGACGCATACAAGTTTGATAATTCAGACACTGAGAGGAGCCAGATGTCTTTTTATTAAAGACATACTTCATACTCCGAAGACAGACAGTATTCAAGAAGGTGAGCATTCAACACCGCAGCAATAACACCGTATAGTTAGTGGCGTGATTGTTGTTAGTTCTTGGACTGGACTGTGGACCTGTCTTTGATCCTAGAGACTGAAGCTATGTTCTACAAAACCCTTAAGCAAGCAGGTCATAGGAGAAAGCTGATTGGTGCAACTACAGGTGTTGACATTTTGGCAGAGGTTAGTCAGTTGTTTGCAAAAAAAAAAAAAACACATTTGTTTCATATTTTGAATTAGAAGCTATATTATAGTTTGATAGGTTGGGCAAAAGAAAAAATAACAGGCATTGTACTTTAGTGGGAAAAAGACTTATTTTTTCAGAAAAAATTTTTTTCAATGTGTTTTTGCTTTTCCACTTGTAGGGTTTCATTTCATTTTATTTTAGACAGAGCTTGGTCTTAATGAATAATTTCTCCGTTCCCAGGCTGGGCTTTTCATATTTTTGCGTCAGATGGACAGACAGACAGAGACAGTACAGCACCAGAGATGCTCGGCCCACTTGCAGGCAGTGCCAGGGCTGTGGCTTGGGCTGTGTGTGTAGAAAGATGCAGACCCTGCCCAATGGGCTGTCTTTTGAACTTTATTCCTAAATTTTGTAATAATTGAGGAATCAATTATTTTTTTTAAAATATAGAAAAGATATTATTTGCAATGTGCTAAGTCTAACGGAAACATCTTTTCCCTGAGTACGTAATACGGACTTTGTGACCTGACAATATAAAGACGCCTTTGGCTGTGATATTCCTGTGACCGCAGCATGGCCGCACTCTTAAGTTTTATCACAGAGCACTTGTTGCAATTATTATTATTATTTAGTTATTTGATTTATAAAAAGGAAACACTGACAAAACCATAGGATAAGAGGGGTACAACTCCACACAGTTCCCACCACCAGAACTCCGAATCCCATCCCCTCCCCTGACAGCTTTCCCATTCTCTATCCCTCTGGGAGCATGGACCCAGGGTCACTGTGGGATGCAGAAGGTGGAAGGTATGGCTTCTGTAATTGCTTCCCCGCTGAACATGGGCGTTGGCAGGTGGATCCATACTCCCAGCCTGTCTCTCTCTTTCCCTAGTGGGGCAGGGCTCTGGGGAAGCGGGGCTCCAGGACACATTGGTGGGGTCGTCTGTCCAGGAAAGTCTGGTCAGCATCATGCTGGCATCTGGAACCTGGTGGCTGAAAAGAGAGTTAACATATAAAGCCAAACAAATTGTTGACTAATCATAGACCTAAAGGCTGGAGTAGTGCAGAGGAAGAGTTGTGGGGGTCCTCCATTTTGTAGATAGCTAGTAGGCATATTTTAGTTATATTCCAAAGGGCCTGTGCCTATACTAGTTATTATTATTATTATTTAATTTGGTGAGCCAGCCTTGATGCTTGCAGTCCTTTGAGAAAATAATAATTGTTATCTTTTCTAAATGTTTCATCTTTCAGCACGGGAGATCAGAAAAGGAGAATACCTGCCACACATTTAGTTGAGGAAGGTTTACACGTTCAGAGCAAAGCAGAAAATGGTCTTCCTCCTCCTGTCTGCCCAAGATTGTGTGTTCTAAGATGAATATGGTGACACAGAGCCATTGCATGGAAAGACCCAGGTGGAAATGGCCCAGGTGTAGCCTGGTGGGGCAGTGTCAAAGACATGGGGTGGGGGCATGGGAGACTGAGAAGGTGCCGAGGACGCAGGTCTGGCCTGATGGCAGAGGACCTGACTGGGGGTGGGGGGCTGTGCACACACCTGTCACAGAATGATGATCAATTATACCAGGGGGCAGCTGGCTTGTAAGACACTACTTTCGTGGGGAGTCGGGCGGTAGCACAGCGGGTTAAGCACACTTAGCGCAAAGCGCACAGCTTAAGGATCCGGGTTCCAGCCCCCGGCTCCCCACCTCCAGGGGAGTCGCTTCACAGGTGGTCTGCAGGTCTCTCTCTCCCCCTCTGTCTTCCCCTCCTCTCTCCATTTCTTTCTGTCCTATCCAACAACGATGATGTCAATACTACAACAATAAAACAATAAGGACAACAAAAGGGGTAAGTAAATAAATATTTTAAAAAGGCACTACTTTTGTTATTAACAATTACGCTCCTTGTAAATAGAATATCACTTCTTTTATAAGAGTCAGAAATGGACCTAGCACCGTGCCCCCTAATCTGGTAGTAATTTTTAATCTTTATTTATTATTGGATAGAGACAAAGAGACACTGAGAGAGGAGGAGATAGAGAGGGAGAGAGACAGAGAGACACCTACAGCCCTGCTTCACCACTCATGAAGCTTTCCCCCTGCAGGTGGGATCAGGGGTCTGAGCATAGGTCCTTGTGCACTGTAGTGTGTGTGTGTGCGCTTAACCAGGTGTGTCACCACCTGGCCCCAGTGATCTTAATATGTAAGGATCACACAATAATATATTGACAGAGACACTCAAACCCTTATTTTTCTTTAGCTATCAGAGATACATTTACTGTAAAAGTAGGACATCCAATCATCTAGTAATGGTGAAACCAGGAAGCCAGTTCAGATGGGAATGGAGACAGTTCTTGGCAGATGAATGTTCCCTGTAGCCTTGGCTTCCGCCAGGCAGCTGCACATGGACAGGAGCAGAAGCCTTCAAATGGAGACAAGTGGCCAGGGCTGGACTGCCGCCTCCCGCCATCTCTTGTGCATTTGTTATTCATTACTTCGGAGTCCATTCTAGACAGGCTGCCTTAATCGGATTTTCATTAGCAAAGATCACTGCATTAAAAGCAGCAACGTTACAGAGTCCAAGTGTAACAGCAGATGTGCCTGCTCACAGGGACTAGAGCTCATGCCCATAAACGCCAAGCAATTCACGCTTGACTTTACCTAGAACGATATGAGAGCAAAATGACAACAAGAAAGGAAGCTACCAACAACCAAACCTGCTCTCCATTGGGAGAGCTTGGGTCCTTACAAACAGTGAACTCTGTCTCTATTGGACTCTCTCTCAAGCAGATCCCCAGGAAGCACCTAGGATTCAGAGAGCTTCCTGTGGGCTCAGCACATAAAGTCCCAACAAGATCACCCACAGCCTTCCTTTCTCTTACTCAGTTCTGAAGATATTACTATTTAATTTTATTTATTTTAACTAAATTAACATTGCTTAGAGCATCATGTAGCTTTCAGGTACACATCACTGTGTCTACTTAGACTACATTGAATGTATTCATTCATTTATTCATTCATTTATTCGTTTACTCATTGGCTTCAAGGTTATCACTGGGGCTCAGTGCCAGTACTACCAATCCACTGCTCCTGGCCATTATTTTTTCCATTTTGTTGGGTAGGATAGAAAGAAATTGAGAGAGGAGGGGAGCTAGAGAATGAGAGAGAAAGAGAGATGCCTGCAGACATGCTTCATTGCCTGTAAAGCATCCTCCCCTCCAGGTGGAAGCAGGGGCTCAAACCCAGATCCTTATGCAGGTCCTTGTGCAGTACCTGCAGGGGGTGGGAGTGGAGGTGGGGGAGTTTGGTAGAAGGAGGCTTCCCGAGCAGTTATGCAATGCTGCCAGTAGCTCTTTCTCTCTATCTCCCCTTTATAACTCAGTTTCTCTCTGTCTCTGCCAAATCAATAAATAAAGGGATATTATCCAACGGGCCAAGTGGTGGTTGAGCACACAGTACAGTGTGCAAGACCCAGGTTCAAGTCCCTGGTCCCCACCTGCAAGGAGAAAGCTTCATGAGCGGTGAAGCAGGGCTGCAAATGTCTCTCTGTCTCTGTCTCTCTTCCCCTCCCCTCTCAATTTCTCTGTCTCTATACAATAATAAATAAATAAAATATTTAAAATAGTAACAATAATATTATCCAGCACACATATCAGTTACTCTTATCAGAAAGTGTAACTTTGTCTGTAGTAATGAGCATTGGTTGGGAGCCAGACATTTTTACAGCTGTGGACTTCAGGATTTCAGTTGCTGGTGACTGAGGAGCCAGTGGGGACTTCAGTGCCCCAGCACCTCCCTCTCTTCCTATGTCTCTGTCTCTCTCATGTAACCTGAAAATTCTGCCCAGGGTAGTGAACGATGAAAATAAAAAAAAGGATAAAAGAAAACTGACAAAATACAATGACTTCTTTCGTTCTTTTGTCTGACTTGTATTACCCTGTAGAACATAGTCTATTTTACATCAGTCTAGAAATTTAATTTTATCACTAGTCCTCATTAATAATATATATTCTCCCTGTTAATCCAACTGATTATCTCCTGATGAATTAAATAAAAATATGATTTATGCTCACCATCTATGTGTCTAAATGTGTATAACATTTTGAAAACAAAACACATGAGTATTATTATTTTTTGTTAGTGCTTTAATATTGATTTACAAAATTACAAGGTAACAGGGGTACAGCTCTGCACTGTTCCCACCACCAGAGCTCTGAGTCCCCAGTCGCTCCAATGGGAGCTACAGCAGGTCTCCCAGGCAGCAGATATAGGTCAGCTGTTATTTCTACAACTATCTGTCCATATTTGTATAGATTTGCCACCCCCCCCTTTTTTTACGGGTCCGTCTTCTCTTCCTTTCCATGCTTACACCTGTCACTACATCTAAATGTCCCTCCCCCCTGCCTCTGGGTCCTGATGGAGTTGGAGTTCAGAGCCCTCTGGTCATCTTCCCCGCTCTCTTCTCCCCTGGTACTGCTGTGTTTAAAAACGAGAAATTCCCAAAGGCTGAGCAATGTGAGGAGACAGAGAATATCAACACTGAGAATCTCCTGGGGAGAAAGCAGTGGCCCAGGGAGTCACTTGGCCGCACTTAGCAGTTAGGTACAAGTGAGCTTTGGGGTCTAAGTCCCATAAAATGAAGGAGGGTCAGCTCCAACCTAATTCACAGTGGGCACTGTTCCCACAGAAGATATCATTTCATTTTTGAACAAAGGTTTGAGTCAGTAAGTTACTTATTTTTCTCCATTTTCTTGTCCATCTCTGAGCAGAGTGAAGTCCAGTGAAACATAAGTAAGTCAAAGATAACATACTCTTTGTCACTTCTCAAGATCATTCATTACTGATAGAGCCAAGCCAACAGGACAGTCTGAGAGAGACAGAGAGAGACACATAGAGAGACAGAGACAGAGACCTTCATCATTCACCTTGACTATGCTAAAAAAAAGAAATGGACAACGTTCATGTGATTGTGAATTGAAGAAGCACTCGGAGACATGCTTCCAGCATTCAGCTAAACATATAACTACTTTGTCTACTTTATGAGCAAGTACTGCCTTTTAGATGTCACTTTTTACTTTAATTTTTTTGGCACAGGGAACAAACAATGAAAGAAGGATGATGAAATTCTGGCTTGAGGGAAATAGCAATTTAGAAAACCAAACCAGAAAGCAGAAGGAAACCACTGTGGGCCATTGTCGGGCTGCTCGCACGGCACACCCAAGGCTAACGGAGAGGCCCGTTATCCGCCTGTGGCGAAGGCATCTCCAGCTTTGGACTGTGTCCTGCTCAGTCTTAGGCTGCAGGCCTTCCCCTGGTAGGAACTGACAGGCTGCTGGGCTCTGAAGTGACATCCTAGAGAAAAAACACATGCCTGCCCCGGGCAGTGGCCTCTCTGAGAAGCCCTAATTCACTTAACTCGAGGCTGCTGGATCTTTCTTTTGTTTGCACCAGCACATGGGCCCTGTTATTTGAGGAGCTGTTTCTGCTATTTTGCATCAGTTGCTAACACAAATAAAACCTCTCCCTCACCTTATTTCTATCTTCTGCTTGTGTGACAAGCATAATGATTTTCAGTCCTGCTGGGGAATATCTCATAGGAACACACTGTTCATATAAATAGATTAGTTTTTTTTTTTTAATTTACCAGAACACTGTTCAGTTCTGGCTTATGGTGGTGCAGGGGATTGAACCTGGGACTTTGGAGCCTCAAGCACAAGAGTCTGTTTGCATAAACATTATACTATCTACCCTCTGCCCTATAAATTGATTAGTTGAACTCAGTTGCCGCCCCCACACCTACACCCATAACCCCACATATAAGCAACAGTTCAACTCTGAAGCTGCAGGTTTGGATAGAGAGATGCAAGGCCAGCAACAGACCCTAAAAAAAAAGAAAATTGGAGTTTAGTGACTAAAGTGAAAATTTAGGGAGACTACAGGGTAGGTAATAGAGAGGACACTTAGAGCAAAACGTAGCCTTACATGGGAGAAGTAAGTTCAAGAAATGGGAGGAATTGCTATCATGAACTTATGCATTCCCTAGGAACAAAAATAACTTAGAATACCACTGTGCAGCCAATAACTTTAATACTGGAACAGGAACACTAGCCGGCATTTATGGAGTTATTTGACTGTTAAAACAGGAAGAAAAAATAAACCCGTATAAGAAATGTGACATTTTCTATTTCTATAATAAGAACTAGCTGCTGGGCAGGGTGAATGCTCAGGCTACCACACAGAAAAACCTGGTTCAAGCCCCGCACCCCTACCTGCAGGCACAGTGCAGCTGGTATCTCTATTTTTCTCTTCTTTCTTTTTTAAAATTATCTTTATTTATTGGATAGAGACAGCTAGAAATCAAGAGGGAAGGGGGAGATAGAGAGGGAGAGAGACAGAGAGACACCTGCAGCCCTGCTTCACCACTCGGGAAGCGTCCCCCTTGCAGGTGGGGACTGGGGGCTCGAACCTGGGTCCTTGTGCCCTGTAACATGTGCGCTAACCAGGTGTGTCACCACCCACCCCCTATTTTTCTCTTCTTCTCTATCTTCCCATTCCATTTCAGTTTCGGTCTTTATCCAAAAAAATGACAATAATGAGTAAAATATTAAGATAAGACTAAAATGTATTTGAAGAAGAAGGAAGAAGAGGAGGAGGAGGAGGGGGAAGGGCTGGGCAGTGAGTGGCCTACTAATAGAACACACGTGTTGCAATGCACAAGGACCCAGGTTCTAATCCCCTCACCTGCGGAGGCGGGGGTGACGGTGGGGAGAAGCTTCATGAGCTGTGAAGCAGTGCTACAGTTAGTTCTCTCTGTCTCTCTCTGTCTGTCTCTCCAGAATACTGCTCAGCGCTGGTCTATGATGGTGCTGCAGATTGAACCTAGGGCCTATGGTGCCCCAGGCATGAGAGGCTTTTTTGCGTAACCATTATGCTATCTCCCCTTCCCCCTCCCTTTTTCTCTGTCTTTCCCACCCCTCTCAATTTCTCTATCAAACATTTTTAAGAGCAAAATAGCCACCGAGGAAGACCTAGAATCTAAAACTAGTTAGGGCTGGAATCAGTTCTGACGCGTTGCCTGTGATGTCCACACGACAAATCTGACCTTTAAGCTAGACTCCAGGTCAGATAAGTTATTGACAAGTACTGGCAGGGTCTCAATTAATTACTCCTACACTGTTCACGCCTCTGTATTTTCACCCAGAATATATATTGTCAATCTTAAATCATCTGCTTTTACGAGCACTATCCAGATTCTTCACCGTGGGGGTACATTGGTCTGGCTCAGTCAAAATCATGCCATTTTCCTTCTCTGTAAAGATCTGTTCAATATGGGGAAATGGGGAGTGTGTGGATCACCTCTTTCAGCCCTTGCTTGTGAGCGAAATAGAAGCAGTAGTACTTGTATGGCTGATTATACAGTAGTATAATCAGCCACACCAGACAGACACAAAGTATCAAGCAGGATGGCGGGGAAGAACCAGCAGCACTCGCTCACCTGAGGCCTGGTTATTCAGTTTCCCTCCTCCTGTACCCTCCATTGCTTCTCCAACCCTCTCAGGTTTGCGCTAAGTCTCCCACCCTTTTTTTTCATCTATCTTAAATCTGGCAAGTTGAAAATGGGGGTCATGTCGTCAGATGGTGATTGAGCTCTTCATGAAAGTTTTACTTTTAATGAATCACATTTACACATGGAATCTCTTATTTAGTTCTGCTATCTGAATTTGACTAAAAATATAGGATGGATTAGAAACGTGAGTATTGTACAGATCCTGTGAAGAACTATGTGTTCTTTTTTTTTTTTAAATATTTATTCATTTTTGTTGCCCTTGTTTCATTGTTATTATTGTTGTTGTCATTGTTGGATAGGACAGAGAGAAATGGAAAGAAGAGGGGAAGACAGAGAGGGGGGAGAGAAAGACAGACACCTGCAGACCTGCTTCACCGCCTGTGAAGCGACTCCCCGGCAGGTGGGGAGCCGGGCTTGAACTGGGATCCTTCAGCCGGTCTTTGTGCTTTGTGCCACGTGCACTTAACCCTCTGTGCTGCCGCCCGACTCCCAGAACTATGTGTTTTTTATCAATAAGACAATGACGATTCAGTATGCTTCTATTTAAAATAATATGTTTTATGCATATATGCATAAACAGCAGAAGAGAACAAAAGAGAATGATTAAAATGAACGTCTTTATTTAACTTTGAATACTTCTGATTTTTAAAAATGAAATGCAATGTATTTCTTTGTTAGAGCTACTTGATCATTGAATGTACAGAGTTGGCGCCTGAGCCCTTGATTAGCTGGCATAGCTAAGAGGAAGGTTTCTTACGCAAATAGCAGAGCTAGGCGAGACTACCCCTGGAGCCCAGGTGTGATTCTCCCTGATTTTGTACTGTCTGTGTTTATCAATGAACATAAAAGTCTGATTAATTAAATGATGTTAGCCTGCAGGAGGACAATCGGGGTGGGAGAGGGGTGCTGTGAAGAATCCATGTTTATTCAAAGCTATTCGAGTGGTTTAGTGGGAAAAAAAGACATAAAACCCCAACCCAAAGACATTTTCTATGTGATTTTAATTCAGCTAACCTGGTAAAATCTACATCCACCAAAGACACATGTCTTTAAATGAATGATTCGTTGGAGCTGTGTTTCTTTAATTTCATAAAGTTCAAGACTGTTTTCTTTTTCATAGGGACTTCTGATTGTTCCCGACATGCTGCGTCAGTGTACACATTCCTCTGAAAGCCTGAGAGAGTAGCCGTTTTTCATGTCTGATAACATCCATGGTAGCGAGAGTCCAGACAAATATTTAAATAAATAGCCACGAACAGCTCTGAGATTAGAGCGATAGAAAGTATTTATAATTATCCTTTGGAATTTTCCAAGTGCTAAAGGACTCTCCCATCATCACACAACTTGCCAAAAAAAAGTACAAATTCCCATTGCTCATTTCACTGAGGACAGGAATTGAATCTAGGTCTACCCTGGTTTCTCTCTCTTTTTTTTTTAATGTATTATTTATTAGTGATTTAATAATGATGTACAAGATTGTAAGATAACAGGGATACAATTTCTCACAGTTCCCACCACCAGAGTGCTGTGTCCTGTCCCCTACATGGGAAGCTTCCTTATTCTTTATCCCTCTGGTAGTATGGAAAAAAATTCTTTATGGAGAGCAGAAGGCAGAAGGTCTGGCTTCTGTAACTGCTTCTCCACTGGATATAGACATTGGCAGGTAGATCCACCCCACCAGCTAGTTTCTATCTTCCCCTAGTGGAACAGGGCTCGGATTTCTTTGCAGCTATGTGATGTCTGTGCTCTGGTCTCGATCATTCCTCTCAGCAATTAACTGTGTCCCGGTATGTCTCACATTGTTCAGCTGGTTTCTCTGAAGATATTTTTGGAATTCCTATTCCAAAAAGGAAAAAAGATCTTGGTGGGATTTAGGTCATCTCCATCCTTTTCTGTTTTTGTGGAAAAATAAATTGATTCCCAGGTAGGTGGCAGATTTTTTCAGATTTAATATATTCTAAATCCAGAAACTGAGCTTGAATTTCTCACTTCCAGATCACTGCTCCTATCTCCTCCACCCTCACTCTCCCAGCCCCATCAAGAAAACAGAACAGTTATAGTCTTGTAAGATTCCGTGGATCCTCGTAACACTTGTCAAAAAGTCTAATCTCTGTATTTCCAGGTTTGCATATTCGTCCTTGTAGCTGGTTCACCAGTATACTGTAAACTGGTGTTTGATGGTGGCAGTTCCTCCACAGCACTGTCCCAGTAGCACTCCCAGTATAAATACCTTCACAGTTTTGACACACTGCCTTGATTTTCATGTGCTTTTTCTCTCTCCCGCTTTCCCCTTACATAGTTCCATATTTCTTTAATTCTTTTTTTTTTTTTTTTTTTTGCCTCCAGGTTGTTGGGGCTTGATGCTGCACTATGAATACACTGCTCCTAGACACTATATTTTTCCCTTTTGTTGCCCTTGTAGTTTATCGTTGTTGTTGTTATTATTATTGTTGTGATTGCTGCCATTGTTGTTGGATAGGACAGAGAGAAATGGAGAGAGGAGGGGAAGACAGAGAGGGGGAGAGAAAGACAGACACCTGCAGACCTGCTTCACCTCTTGTAAAGCGACCCCCCTGCAGGTGGGGAGCTGGGGGCTCGGACTGGTATCCTTATGCTGGTCCTTGCACTTTGTGCTATATGCACCTGACCCCCTCTTTAATTCTTTAATACATGTAAGTATGCTTTTTTTTGTTTGTTTGTTTTGTTTAGCCAGGGCACCACGTATGAAAGATTTCAAGGATCCCAGATCACCTACTTCATTCAAATGGGGGAGGAGGGGCTTTGGTGCAATGCAGGAGTTTAGTGTTATAGCATTCCTATGTGGTGACAGGATTTAAACCTACTTGGGCAAACTATCTGTTGGCTGTATGTATCTATTTGTAAATAAGAAAATAAGAAATGCATAAATTATCTCATTACCTTTGTAAACATTATGACAAAATGTCAAAAACTTTGATATTTTCTATATTCTCAACTTTAGGTTCCTGATTATTAATCTATTTATTCTGTTTTATATCTTAACGCTTTTGAGCCACCAAGTTGCATATGCTACATGGTCATGACGCCATCCTGACTTCCCTGGGCAGACGACCTCACCAGTGTGTCCTGGAACCCCACTTCCCCAGAGCCCTGCCCCACTAGGGGAAGATAGAATCCACCCACCATTGTCCATATCCAGTGGAGAAGCCAGACCTCCCACCTTCTGCACCACATAAAGATCTTTGGTCCATACTCCCAGAGGGATAAAGAATAGGGAAGCTTCCAGTGGAGGAGATGGGACACAGAACTCTGGTGGTGGGAATTGTATGGAATTCTACCCTTGTTATCTTACTATCTTGTTGATCATTATTAAATCACTAATCAAAAAAAAAAAGGGGAGAAATGCTCTGCCTATGTAGTTTGCTAACTACTCCTGGGTAGGAATTTTGGTTTCTCCGCCCCTCTGTTGGTACATGGAAAGTTTAATGTGAGGAAAACAGAGATACCAACTTACTCTCTTGGCAGGGTTACATACTGAAAGAACATATCTTCTTCTAGCGTTTGCCCTTCTTCCATAGCCAGTCAACAGCGTCAGGTGGAGCCTGATGGAAAGTTTCGAGACCTCCTTTGAATCTGGAGAGGTGGCAGTCGTTGACTATGTGGGTCATAGTCTGTCTGGAGCCGCAGGGGCAGTTCGGGTCGTCTCTGGCTCCCCAGCGATGGAACATAGCGGCGCACCGGCCATGGCCTGTTCGATAGCGATTGAGGAGGGCCCGATCATAACGTGCTAGGTCAAAGCCGGGTTGACGCTCACAGGGGTCTGTGATGAGGTGTTTGTTCTTTACCTCAGCTGACTGCCAACTCTGTTTCCAAGAGACTGGAACAGAGAAGTTCAGTGTAGGCGTAGGGGACCAGATTGGGTGACGAGACGTCAAGCGTTGGACAGGGTGGGCGAAGATATCCGCGTATATTGGCAGAACATTGATTAGATTCATCTTGAGTGTCTATGTAATTTATGCATGAGAGTAGTTCATGGATATTTATCTATTCTTATCTACTTGTATCTACTAATCTGTAGAATGTTTGACTTGCTGGGATGGTGAAGAGCCTAGAACCTACACAGTATATTAAGATATATCATACAAGCATATCCAGTTATATTTATATATTGTGACCTCAACAATGTTTAGATTGAGAAGAGGATCAGAACTCTAAACAGAAGAATCTGGAATCTTGAGTCCTCATTTAGCAAGAACTCCTGTTGACCTAAGGACATAGCTGATTTTTTAAACCTTACAACTTGAGCCTGTATTTCTTTAACTTATTTCTAATGTGTATTTGCTTTTTTAAATTTTTTTTGTTAATTATTTAATAATGGCTTACAAATTTATAAGATTACAGGGGTACAGTTCCAAACCCCACCCACTACCCTCCTTCCTCTCTTCTGAGCAACAATATCCACAGTAGTTATTGAAGTCTTAGAGAAAACTGGCTCACACTTTCCGTTTACTAGTTCATGAGTTTCAGATCTCATTATTTCACATATAACATATTTCCATAGTAGTTGTCTTTAATTTCCTGACATATTTCAGTAAATATACTCACCTCCAGTTCTGTCCTTTTGTCAAACAAGACACAATATCATCCTTTTTTAAACTTCAAAATGGTATTCCATTGAATATATGTCCCATAAGTTCTTATTCAGTCATTTATATGTGGTCTACTCTCTCTTTGCATCTAGAGTTTGTGGAGAAATCTGATAAAAGCCTGGATAGTGCTTCCTTATTATGTCACTTCCTTCCTTCCTTGAAAAGTCTGCAATATATTTTCTTTGAATTTTGACAGTCTTACAATGATGTGTCTTGATATAGACAATTTCAGGTTTAGAAAGTTAGGTATTCTCTCAGCTTCCTGGATGTTTATGTTCTGAACATTGCCCAGGAATTGGAAAATTTCTACTCCGATTTCTTTTTGAAAATGGTTTCTGATCCCTTTTCTTCTTCTTTATTTTTATTTTTTATTTTTTTGCCTCCAGTGTTACCATTGGGGCTCAATGCTGGCACTACGAACTTATTGCTTCTTGGTAGCCACCTTTGACATTTTGGATAAGACAGAAACAGAGAGGAGGGGGGAGAGAGAGAGAGAGAGAGAGAGAGAGAGAGAGAGAGAGAGAGACCTGCAGACCTGCTTCACAGCTAGTGAAGTGACCCCCCTGCAGGTGAGGAGCCGGAGGGGGGTGGATTCGAACCCGAATTCTTGCGCAGGTCCTCGTGCCTCCTATTATGTGTGCTAAACCTGGTGCACCACCACCTGGCCCTCCCCTTTCCTTCTCTTGGAACCCTCCCATTCATCTTTATAATGAAGTCTTCTATTTTATAAGAAAGCTGCTTCATTTTTCTTAAACATTGCTTCTTCATCATCTTTAATTTACAGCTTGTGTTCACTGGACATTCTAGTTGTGATATTTTCTACCTTTTAAATTTTTAAATTATTTTTATTTATTTATTGGATAGAGACAGCCAGAAATCAAGAGGGAAGGGGGTGGTAGAGAAGGGAGAGTGACAGAGAGACTCTTGCCACACTGTTTCATCACTCACGAAGCTTACCACTTGTGGGCGGCGACTGGAGCCTCCGACCAGGTCCTTGCTCATTGTGACATGTGTGCTCAGCAAGGTGCACAATGACCTCACCTGCTCTCCTTTGTCTCACTGGCTTGATTTCCTAGATTTAGATGTGTCATTTGAGTCTGATATATATGCTCAGTGTCCTTTTCTTTTTTCTTTATTTTCTTCTGCTTTCTTTTTTTTTTGGCCTCCAGGGTTATGGCTGAGGCTCAGTGCCTGCACTATGAATCCGCTGCTCCTGGAGGCCATTTTTACCATTGCTGTTGCCCTTGTTTTTGTTATAGTTATTGTTGTCACTGCTGCTGTTGTTGGATAGGACAGAGAGAAATGGAGAGAGGAGGGGAAGACAGAGAGGGGGAGAGAAAGACAGACACCTGCAGACCTGCTTCACTGCTTGTGAATGACCCCCCCACAGGTAGAAAAATGGGGCCTCAGACCTGGATCCTACTGCCAGTCCTCGTGCTTTGCACAATTTTCACTGCACTACCACATGGCTGCCCACAGTGTCCTGTAATTCAGTTTGGACTTTTTTGTGCTTGAAAAGAGAAAAAAGTAGAAAATGACTGCTGGGAACAGTGGATCCATCATGCAGGCACAGAGACCCAGCAAGGACACTGGCAGTGATTTAAGAAAAAGTTTTAAAAGACCTGAACTGATGAAGCAGTGCTTCATAGGAAATATTAGAAAATCCTCAAGGGCATTTAAAGAGGTGCTTCCATATTTAAGCAAGTAGGGGGTCTAACAATGTATATATTTTAACCGATTGTATTATTTTTATTTTTTATTCATTATAACTGACAAGTCCATTAGATAAGAGGGGTACAATTCCACACAATTCCCACCACTGGAGTTCCATGTCCTCTCCCCTCCAGTAAAAGTTTTCCTGTCCTTTGTCCTTCAGGAAGTATGGACTCAGGGTCTTTATGGGGTGCAGAAGGTGGAAGGTTCTGGCTTCCGTAATAACTTCTCTGCTGGACATGGGCACTGACAGGTCGATCCATACGCCAGACTGATTCTATCTTTCTCTAGTGGGGCAGGGTTCTGGAGAGGTGAGGTTCTAGGACACACTGGTGAGGTCGTCTCCCCAGGGAAGTGAGGTTGGCGTCATGGTAGCATCTGCAACTTGGTGGCAGAGTATTGGAGCTGAAGGGTTGACATTCCAGCCTGGCATCTATGGATACTATTTGAAGTGAAACCTGTCAAGGTGGCGCTGGTTGCATTGGTTTGGTTGACAACAGCAGATGTAGCATCAAATGGTCTGGACTGAGAGAAGCATGAAGGAGAATGAGTCACACCCCAGAGGTTCCAGGACTGGGAGAGAAGTGGATTTTATAGAGAATGGGGGAGGCTCCTGATGTCTTAAAATTTTAAAAGGCAATGTATATTTAGAAATTTGGTTTACTTTGAAAATCCCATGGTTAGGATTTTACTCTACCTTACAAGGCCTGGTCTTACAAGTGGTCTTGTTAGTATATAAGATACAATTGATTGTAAATAGCATTAAATGACATAAATCATGGTAAAGCCTTAAAAGGGGTCTAAAATTTAGGATTCAAGAACTAGTGAATATTAGTGTCATGTTCTTCCCTGGCATTTTCTTTGGTTGTAAGTGTGTTGGTTGAAGGAGTCTCAAACAAAACACAGTTCTGGGCAAGATTTTTTATTATTTACTTATTTATTTATTTACTTATTTTCCCTTTTATTGCCCTTGTTTTTTATCGTTGTTGTAGTAATTGTTGTTGTTGTTACTGATGTCTTTGCTGTTGGATAGGACAGAGTGAAATTGAGAGAGGAGGGGAAGACAGAGGGGGAGAGAAAGAGAGACACCTGCAGACCTGCTTCACCGCCTGTGAAGTGACTCCCCTGCAGGTGGGGAGCCGGGGACTTAAGCCAGGATTCTTAAGCCAGGATTCTTAAGCCAGTCCCTGTGCTTTGTGCCACAGGCACATAACCCACTGCTCTACCACCCAATTCCCCAATTCTGAGTGAAATTTTATAAACAGTAAACTGGAACTTAGTTTTTTCAAGGTATGGTGGGTCACTGTGATCACTGTCAGATATTCATTTGTGTCTCTACAGGTGTCAGATTACTGAAAGCTATCATTATGGTCACAGAATAGATTACCTTTGTCCATTCATTACCTATTGTATGTAAGAGAATGGAGTGGCATTCACTGGCTATTCCTTCTACTGATTATTGACTGTTGCATATAATTCCCTGACATTTTTATTATTTTTAAGTTTTAGTTATTTTATATAGAGACAGACATTGAAAATGAAAGCAGTGATAAAAGTGGAAAGAGACAGACAGACACCTGCAGCACTGCTTCTTAGCTCACAGAGTTCCTTCCCTGCAGGTGGGAACGAACAGGAAGTTGAACTGGAGTCTCTGTGTATTGTGGTGTATGCACTCAACAATGTGTACCACTGCCTGCTCGTCATTTCCTGAAATCTTTATCACAGCGAGTGTCTGATTTAAGTAGGACATTTCTAGCAGGGTGGACTTCAAAATGCCAGTTGGCATGTATCACAAAGGAAGGGGAATTAACTCCCTTTGGGAATTGCCAGTCATTCATAGGTCTTCCTTCCTTCCCTCCTTCCCTCCCTCCCCCCTTCCTTCCTTCCTTCCTTCCTTCCTTCCTTCCTTCCTTCCCTCCTTCCTTCCTTCCTTCCCTCCCTCCTTCCTTCCTTCCTTCCTTCCTTCCTTCCTTCCTTCCTTCCTTCCTTCCTTCCTTCCTTTCCTCCTTCCTTCTTTCCTTCTTCCTTACCTTCCTTTCCTCCTTTCTTCCTATCTTTCTTTCCTCCCTTCCTTCCTTCCTTCCTTCTTTCCTTCTTCCTTTTCATTCATTCTTTCTTTCTTTCCTTCCTTCTTTCTTCCTCCCCCTTTTTAAAAAAAAGTTAAATAATTAGGTTTTAATCACTTATCACATTTCCAACTTGTTATGAATAAGAAAAGAACATGGCATGCTCTTGTGAATTTTAAGTGTGAGCATTAAGTAGTATGAAATTGGATGATTTTTTTTTTCCTGAAAGGCAAGATATATAGATTTGAGTGTAATTTTAAATTCATATTGGCTTATACAATCCCTTCACTAGGAATCTAAATTTTGGTAAATCTAATAAGGTATATAAAAACATATGGGACCAGTTATTCCAGATGAACACATGTGAACCCTTTTCAGTAAGCAGAAGACGTTATCATCCCACACCATCCTGTTACTCTCTTAAGGCACAGAAATGTTAAGCAATAAAGCTTAAATCTGGAAACTTTGTACATGATACCTTTATCAGAAATTACACCTAAGATGGCCCACATTCTGCCAACTGTGTTTGTTTTGAAAACTGAAGCATAGGGAGTCAAAGTTGATAGCATAATAGGGAAATTTAATAGCATGGAAATCCAATTTAGATAACTTGAACACTGTGTAAAAGGAGACATTTCCATTGATGGGAACTCGAGTTTAAAATATATAGAAGCTAGATTCTGTTTTCTAATTCAACTGCTTTGAGCGATACACCAAGTTACTGGTAATAAATGACAAAGAAATCTCAATGCTTTCAATACCCTCAACCCTTACTAGACCTGAGGATCTTTCCTGAATGAGGAGCAATGGAATTTATTTGAACAAGGTAAATACAGACTTAACACCTGGCACTGTCCTAACCACAGCAGAAGGACTGATTCTTACCTATGACAACCACAACAAACACCAAAATTCTAGCACTCTAAAGCATCCTGTTATCATCCACTAAGATCAACTCTTAATAAATTGATTTATTGGCCTGTGTCCTTTTGCTTGTCAAGAAAATTAATTCTTTGGCTAAGTTTTAGACACTCTGGGAGCTTTCACTTTCCTCTAACAATCGTCTTTGCTCTTCTTCCTGTGTTAATAATATGCTACATTAAATTTTCTAGCACTTAAATTTTGAATTAAAGGTCAAATACAAGCTTATACCAAAATATCATTAAAACTATGTCACACAGAGAGAGAGAGAGAGACCAGAGCCCTTCTCAGTCACAGGTGGTACCAGGGCTCACACCCTGGCCCTTGTGCATGACACACATATGCACTATCCACTGAGTCCTTTTATTGGCATCTATGCTCACATATAGCTGTGATGTATTTAATATTATATAAGCATGCCATTTATTTTCGTCATCTAGAAAGGGAGCATTAGTCTCCTTTACTGGAAATCTGTGTAGTGGGATGGCAACCATGTTGCAAGAACTTAAGTCCATCACCTGCTGCCGGGCTAGCGTGGGGGTGCCTCTTCCCAGGCGTGTACTCTCTGAGTTGGAGAGAACGTGACCGGAGCCAGCCAGTCAGCTCCACAAAGCGAGGGAGATGACTCATGAACCAAGTTCATGGTGGCGATGCAATGCAGTTCTTTATTGATCAGAGAGCCAAGGCTTTTAAAGGGCAGACCCAGAAGTGGCAAGTCAGAAATGGAAATGGCTAGGAAACGGGCGGAGAGAGGCCAAAGGAGCCGGAAAGCAACAAACTCATCTGTGACAGAAAAAAAAAAAAAAAGCTGTGGAGTTATAATGTCACCATTTCTATATACAGATATTTTATTATTACATGGCTAAAGGCAGAGTTTGAATATTTCCCTGAGACTACCCCAAGTCAAGGCATGTGACTATTCTGTATATAGAAATGGTGACATTATAACTCCACAGCTTTTTTTTTTTTTTTTTTTTTTTTACTGTCACAGATGAGTTTGTTGCTATATACGACAGAAGGTAGGTTCATTCAGACGCTAAGAAGTCTACACAGGGGACCAGGTGGTGGTGGACCTGGTTGAGCGCACATGTTACAATGTGCCAGGACAGGGTCCGAGCACCTGGTCCCCACCTGCAGGGGGAAAGCTTTGCAAGTGGTGAAGCAGGGCTGCAGGTGTCTCTCTGTCTCTTTCCTTTTCCTCTCCATTTCTGGCTGTCTTTATTCATTAAATAAATAGATAATTTTTTTTAAAGTTCACACAAGTATCCAGGTGCTAATCAAATATTCTCATGCACTGTGGGAAAGTCCTACTAGTCAAGAACCATGCTGAAAGTCAAAAATTCAGTGATTGAGGGACAGAGTTTTGATGTTACACGCATTGGGATTAGTTACATTGGGAAGCTGTGGTTCAGGAATGAAAAGTAATTTTTTGTTTTATTAAGTGAGGGTAGGTGATTATCACTGTGGCTTCACAACTCTGGATATATATATATATATATATATATATATATATATATATATATATATATAGAGAGAGAGAGAGAGAGAGAGAGAGAGAGAGAAGTATGCTATAATATACCATAAAACAAAATGAGGGGGGCTGGTAGCACAGCGGGTTAAACACACATGGCACCAAGCACAAGGACCGGCATAAGGATCCCAGTTTGAGCCCCCGGCTCCCCACCTGCAGGGGAGTCTCTTCATAGGCGGTGAAGCAGGTCTGCAGGTGTCTATCTTTCTCTCCCCCTCTTTGTCTTCTCCTCCTCTCTCCATTTCTCTCTGTCTTATCCAACCATGACATCAACAACAACAACAATAATAGCTACAACAACAATAAAAAACAATAAGGAAATAAATAGATAAATATTAAAACAAATCTTTTTTAAAAATGAGGTGTGAGCTAGACTCCAACCTAGGTTACATTCCTGACCAGTCACACTACCTTGTGTGAGCTGTCTTACTGGTCCTGAATGATGCGCTTTATAACTGCTCTTCCCATACCACCGTGCTCTATAGAGACTGCTCTGAAATTGTCATAGTTCCTTCAACACTTTCTTGTCTGCTAAGCACTTATATTTAATTCCTAGCTTCTCTTTAAAAATTCTAAGAGTGCTCTAGACACACTATTGTTTAAGTTTAATTCTCCATGAGTATCTGTCTCTCTCTCTCTCTCCATATATATATATATATATATATATATATATATATATATATATATATATATATATATATTCTCTTCCAGGTGACTTTAAGGAATAATGTTTGACAAAGCAGTTATTGTCACTTGAGTACATTTTCCCATCACTCCCCTGACCCCGATAATTTTCTGTGCACCACTCCCACCGTCAGCTGAACTTTCTGTCCATCACTGGACCCCGGGTCAATAAACATGCTTTCCAGACAGAATGGCTGGTAACAAATGTATGATGTGTCTTTTCTGTCTCACTGGCATGAGAGGGCAGTAGTGAGCCAGGCATCGTTCCTCTAGAAACTAAATATATTCAATTACAGTGATATAAAATCTCAGTGAAAATCTCTCACATTCTACAGTAATTTTTTTCCCTGAACAAAAGCAATTTACTTGGGCTACAATTCAGTTTATTTTAGCCGATCTCTGATGTCTGGCTTACGGATCAGTCAGATAACCGATATTGAATATAATGTTCTATCACATTGATTCACTCCTAAACTAGATGGGGAGCAGAAATCAAACATTTCTATTTTTCTAAATAACATGTATTCTTCATAAGAAGACTCTATACTATAAAAAGTCAACTATTGCTGGGATTTAATCAATACCTTTTGTTTTTAGTGGGGGAGTAATAAAAGAATATTTTATTATTAGTTGTTTTTTATTTTTTTTAATTTCTTTATTGGTGAATTAATGTTGTACATTTGACAGCAAATACAATAGTTTGTACATGCATAACATTTCCCAGTTTTCCACATAACAGTACAACCCATTCTTCTTGGATCTGTATTCTCCTCACCCACCCACCCCAGAGACTTTTATTTTGGTGCAATATGCCAATTCCAGTTCAGGCTCTACTTGTGTTTTATTTTCTGATCTAAACAATGCCTTTTTAAAGGTCAATATAATACAGTTAGGAAATTCTATTTCCTTTAGAAACCCTTTAAGAAAATTAAATAAAAATACTGTTAGCTATGGAATAACTACAATTATGTGACATTTATTAACTGGGGCTTCACTACTCTGAGCTTTTCTTAAGATAGAAAGAGAAAGATAAGAAGGAGAGAAACCATAATACAAACTGCCCCAGCATCTAGGCTCCAACCTACGTTCCATGCCTGACCGTACTATCCACATGAACAATCTTGTTTTTCACCTGCTGAAATTCACAGTGAGCAGTACATATCACTTTCTTTTCTTTTTTTTTCTTTAAATTTCATTACTGGAAGATTAATGGTTTACAGTCAACAGTCAAATACAATAGTCCATACATGCATAACATTTCCACATAACAAGTTAATTCTCTTCCACTCCCTTCAGATATTCCCATGCGATATTCCTCCAAAATACTGTTTTAAATTATTCAGCTTTGGGCCCTGTGCCCTGCCCACAGAGGGAAACTGTTAAATGTCTAATGTGATGTTTTCAAACATCTAAAACTAATTTCCAGTGAAAGAAACACTACTCCTGTTTACAGAGTCCTGACTGCCAAGGAAGCATCCCTATATGTTTTTAAACTACAGTCAGATGGTCATCTAGGAGGTAATCAAAACATAGCACATATTTGGGGCAGGGCTAAGTTTGATAGAGACAAAAGGATCTCGGATCAGTCACGTGACCTCTGTTCAGCTCTGAGTTGTTTCTAGTAACTCACTTCTAGACTTGGTGAACTACCTCTCAGTCAGAGCTTCCCACAGGTGATGGCAACAGTGGGGACCACATTCCTATCCCCTGAACATTGTTAGTCTAAAGCATTTTATTTCAAGAGAGTCTATAGCTCTCTTGAGGAGATCTAGTGTTTAAATTTAAATATATCTATAATTGTACTAAATATAAATGGAAAAATCTTATAATGAAAAGGCAAAGTTTGTTAGACTGGCTAAAAGAGAAATGTTACCCCACACATGAGGGGCACACACCGTGTGTGACAGCAGTTACAGCAGAGTAGAGAAGATAAAAGTGGAAGGAGGGAAAATATATCATGGTCAAATATTCACAACAACAAACCCTTGACTTTAGCACACTGATATCAAATTAGACTTCTTAACAACCATTATTTCCAGACATGTCAGTGACTTCTTATGCAAACATGCTTGATACAACAGAAAATATAATAATTTGACTCTAGCATTCACTTAAGAGCTCAGCTCAAAAATATGATCATAATTTACTAGCTGAGAGCTAAAATTTTGAAATAAAAAGAAAAGCAAGATGACCATTGAAGATTGGAGTACATCTCTTTCTGAAAATGATGGGAAAATTTATCGATGATGATTTAGAGACTTTTGCAAAAACGATTAGCTGAGCTAACTTTATTATTTTTCAATTAAAAATTTTATTGGCATGAAATTAGAATGATTGATGTGTGACATTTTGAAATCTTAAAGCCTCTTAATATAATCACGCATAATACCTGTATTAACATACATTTTACTTTATCAAAAAACATGTGAAGGAGATCATTTCAAATCACCCAAAACATAATCAATATAGAACTTGCTTTGTTAAAAATCTACAGTATACGTCAAGTAAAGACAGTTTTAAAAGTTACAGAACATTTGCTTCTGTGAAAGGAATATATAGATGTTTGAATAGAAATAACAACGAATGAGTTTCTGCTTATAGATAATAAAAAGCAGAAATTTCAGGAACTTGCTTCTTACACGTTTAATTTCTGCCTTATACATAGTAGGCGTTGTAAACTTGGCTTTTGTTGACATGTACTGACTTCAACTTCGTATTCCATGCATCATATAATCTGATGTAATTCGTAGACTATGCGTATATCTCTACATATTTTGAGAGGCTAGAGTAGTGCTGTGCCACTTAGATGGATGCGCTTAGCTTTTTCACTGTTTTAGTAAAAATTCAAATGTACACCGTGGTTGGGGTTCTGTGCCTGCTTTGTACCCACATGCAGCTAGAAGTCTCTTTTTTTTCCCTTGAGAGCCCCCTCCCCATTGTTAGAACCTCAGACAGGGAGAAATTCAAAGGGGAGGAGGGATTTTAACAAAAAAGGAAAGAAAGAGAGATAACTGCAGAAACTGCAGCATTACTTTTCACCTCTTTCTTTTTTGTTTTTTTTCCTCCACGGCCATTGCTGGGGCTCGTTGTCTGCAGTACAAATCCACTGCTCCTAGAGCTCTAGAGGCCTTTTCCCTCCATTTTATTGGATAGGACAGAGAGAAATTGAGAGGAAGGGAGAAAAAGAGACACCCGCAGACCTGCTTTACTGCTTGTGAAGTGACCCTGCCCCGGCAGGTGGGGATCCAGGGCTCCAACCAGGATCCTTGAACATCCCTTGTGTTTTGTACCGTGTGCGCTTAACCGGTGTGTCACGGCCTGGGCCCAGCCATACCGTCTGTCTCTGCGTCACCTCAACGGAATCGCACATTCCTTCCTTCCTTTTCTTGAGTTTCATCCATCAATCTGTCTGCCTACCATCTATCTGCATGTTTAATTATTTAGGGTTTGTTTTATTTTGTTGTTGTTTCCAAGTGTTTAAAAGCTGCATGTGTGAAAATGAAATCGAGTTATTGGAAGAGATCTAAGATGACAAACAACAAACATTAACGCACACACTTTGTGTCAGATTCTTACTAAGCATATTGACGCAAGTGTCAGGGCTTCCTGAAGGTATAGCGTGTCTACAGTTCAGCTCATGAAAGAGGCCGCTGGCTACTGACAGCAATGCAAGCAGCAATAGACATTTCACAATATTTCAAGGGCAAAATATACAGGCACTTTATTAAAGTTTCCATAATCATAGTTTCAAGGGAGGATCTAATTTATGAGGTAAGTGAGACGAGCATAGACCATATCTTTGCCACTAATAGATTTAATCTGATTAATGTTATGGGGAATTAATTTAATATAACAATAATTAGCCTCACATGAGCATTTATAATTTGAATGACTGAATTACTTGATGGTCTTATTATATTAAAGGAAGGCTCTGCAAAGGGAGAGTTAAAATAACTACAATATGTCGCAACTTAGGACATTTTAAGTGCATGTTTCTTTCTTGCTCGTTGTGGCAAATGAAAGATGTGAGTGAAATGGAATGTGATGTAAAAATCTCAAAAAACTAAAATTCATGATCAAATTCATATTAATTACTTTAAAGTAACTTTACATATTAAATTATTTTCCTGAAAATATTCATTACCTGAGAGAGATGTCTCGCAGTATGTAATAAAACTGTGGCCTCATACAGCCTTCACTTTTTCTTGACCATCTTAATAGGCAGAACAGGTATGGTACTATTTATTATGAACGTGTTTAATTAATTATGAAAATGAGTTTTTTCATCTCTTTTACTGAAATTGCTTTGATTCCATAGCTTCTGTTCTTTGGGAAATGAGTATTTTATTTTATTTTGGTCCATTTGTTTATTAGGTCATTTTTGTCTTTTGATAAGCTGTAAGAATATTTTTTTCTTTGCCTCCAGAGGCTTGGTGCCTGCACTATGAATCCACTGCTCCTGGAGGCTCATTTTTTGTTGCTCTTGTTACTGTTATTATTGTTGCTGCTATTTTTGTTGTTGTTGTTGGATAGGACAGAGAGAAATCCAGAGAGGAGGGGAAGACAGAAAGGGGGAGAGAAAGATAGACACCTGCAGACCTGCTTCACTGCTTGTGAAGTGACCCCCCTGCAGGTGTCTCTCTGCCTCTCTCCCTCTCTCTTCACTATTCATCTCTGTCTCTACCCAAAATAAATGAAAATGTATTTTAGGGGGACCGAACAGCAGCATACCTGGTTAAGCGCACATAGTGCAAAGTGCAAGGATCCTGGTTCGAGTCCCCAGCTCCCCACGTGCAGGGGAGTCGCTGTCTGTCTTTCTCTCCCCCTCTCTGTCTTCCCCTCCTCTCTGATTTCTCTCTGTCCTATCCAACAATGACAGCAACAAAAATTACAGCAACAAAATGGGAAAAATGGCCTCCAGGAGCAGTGGATTCATAGTGCAGGCACGGAGCTCCAGTGACAACCCTAGAGACAAAAATCTAATAATAATAATAAATAAATAAAAATAATAAAAATAAATAATAAAAATAAATAAATAAATAATGAATTAAAAATAATAAATAAAACCCTTTAAGTCCTTTGTCATTTTCTTTACCTCTTATAAAACCAAATACTTTACATAATCACCACTCAATTACACTATATTCAGCTATCCCTTGCGTTATATTGTATTTAATTTGTCACATTATTTTCAATTTTTGCATCCACTCTTTCTTTCCATAATTCTTATAAGCTAGTTTTCTATACTGTTTACTCACTTTATCTTTCTAGCAAGACCATGAGGCTAGTAATTGCTACTGTCTTCATTTTACACATCAAAAAAAGAATAAGACATGTTTAGTAGTGACTAGAACAGAGTGAAACTCTCTGGCCTCACAGTTATTTTTCAAATGTCTCACACCAGATAATATCTTGTGAATTCTCATCCTAGCTCGTCTAGGGAGTCTTTGCTGGGATACTCCCAAGCACCGCTTCCTGTAGTACTCATTTATCAATTGTGATAGTTTGCTTTGTCATGTTCAGATATGGGTACCGTTCCGTTCCAAATGTAGGATCTGTCTCTTTCAGAGCATAAAATGAAACATCCGTGATGCCTCACAGAAGCATCTAACTCTATCCTCATCTATGAGGAATCAAGAACTGGCGGTGGTGCAGCTGGTCGAGAACACATCACAGTGCACAAGGATCCAGGTTCAAGGCCCCAGTCCCCACCAGCATGGGGAAGCCTTGTGCATGCTGAAGCAGGGGGCAAGTGTCTGTCTTCCTGTCTCTCGGTCCCTTCCTCTCCAGTTTTGGCTGTCTCAATCCAATAAATACATAAATAAAGATAATAAATTTTTTTAAAGAATCAAGAATTCAATAAATACTACTTAAAGCATAAAAAAAATATGTCTGAAATCTTTAAGCAGCTCTCCCGCCCCCCCCCCCCCCCCCCCCGCCTGTGTTTTCGCTAAGGCTCTTTGCTGGTATTATGAATCCGCTGCTCCTGACGGCCATTCCCAAACCCCCTTTTTCTCTTTCTATTTTGATAGAACAGAGAGAAAGCGAGAGACGAGGAAGAGACAGAGAGGAAGAGAGAGGAGAAGAAAGGTGGACACCGGCTCACCTGCTTCACCACTCATGAGGTGTCTCCTCCCCCCTTCACCACAGGTGGGGAGCGGGGAATCCAACTCTGGTCCTTGCCCCTGGTGCCACCTCCCAGCCCCAGCGATTCCTTTTTAGAGACAAAGAGACAGAAGCTGGAGTCGCACCATAGCGCCAGAACTTCCCACAGTGCAGTGTGGGGGGCCCGAGGCCTGGGCTGCATGTGTGTCTAGACAGGTGTCTCCCCAGTGAGCGGCCTCACCACCTCCCGCCCCAGCAGTTTTGTTTGTTTCTGAGTGAACCTATTTAACAGGAGGATTTAGCATTAAATCAAATGTGGATATAGCAATGAACCAAACATGAGAGATCTGCGACTATGAGCAGAGTGGTGATGAAGTGAGTTACGATACTGAATTGTAAGGGGTCACTCTCAGGACAGAATCACTACCGTCTTTTTTGTTTGTTTCTTGTTAATATATGCTAATCTATCAGGGTTGAAATCTACGTAGCTAAGTATCGTCTCAAAAGGAATTCATCAGTTTTCCAACACACCTACATTTTCCACATTATGCAAGGCACACCAGATGATATAAAGAAAAAAAATAAAATAACTGGATTAGCAACCGGTCTGTGACGAGGACTACCGTCAGCATGGAGAAAAATGTGCTTCCAGCATGACGGGAACAGACCAGTGTCTTAGACATCAAGAGCCTGCTTTTCTTACCGCAATTCGCTCTCTGTATTGTTTAATCATAAGAAGTGCTTGTTTAAAATCCATTTACAAGGTCGGTTGCCAAGTATGGTCTACGACGACCGCAAGAGATGGAGGTGTGTGAAATTCACATTTGATTGTTAGACGTTTTGGCTTTTTCCTGCTTGCCAAGCACAGTTAATACTCTAAGGCTCTGTGATCATGATGGTGAAGTTCACATTCTCCGTGGCTGTTGTCACTTGCCTATCTTTCTCCTCTCCCACTTTCAATTTAAGTTCAAGAAAACATTCTGTCTCCCTGTCGAGTCTTATGTCCTTGGAATCATTTCCAGTAAGTATAGCATGTGGTGGTCAAATCCTTTCTTACTCTGCTCCAAGTTGGCTTTCAATCGTTATTTCAAATAAAGAGATTTTACTCACTACCTCATTTGTCTGTGGAATAAAAATCACGGAATCATCCTGCTGCCTCCTCTTGCTATGAGTATATCCATCCTTGGGGGGACTGTGGTGAGCTGCTTGGTGGTCACTGATATCATGCAAAAGAAACGCATGACAAAGCCATGATTCACAAAAGGCTACGCATGCATGGATGTCTGTGCACACGCTTACAGACTGACCAGAGGCATTGACATGTAGTGAGGGACAGTCTGGCGACTTTCAGAACCAGACGGCTGCTAGCCTGTGGGCTCCTCAGCTTTCTACCACCTCCCACCTCTGTGATGCAACATGCTCGACAACTGAGATTCAGAACACCAAAGCACGGACAGAATGACAGACAAGAAGACAGACAGGGAGAAAGGCAAACAATACAGAGAGAGAGAGAGGAAACAATACAGACAAGTAGAGTTCAGTGGAGAGGACACAAGTTTTCAACCATTATCAGTGCTGCTGGGTACAAGGGGCAAGAGCAGCCTGCATCCTTGGACCCTGACCGTCACATCCAAAGCTGGAGCGCCCAGCTGTCACTGTGCCACTCAAGCATCAGCGACAAAGAAATGTGGAGTAGTCCTTGCTGCTGCAGGCTTGTCACAAAGTCAAGGAGCATTTAGGGCTGAGTTCTGACTTCAGGCTCATTCACTAGGATGCTGATCCGTGAGAGGACCGTAGCTGCCTTGTGCCAAAGTGCTTTTAGCACAGTTCCACTCTACTGGTCCTCATCCCATCCGAATCTGTAATTGCTATTTGTATATCAGCTCCCTTCAAGGCACTAGGAGTATGATTGTGTGGTGTTCTTATACCTCAAAACCAGAAAAAAAAAAATTCCACATGCTGCTGTAAGCACCACTAGAATTTAGTATGATTTAAATTTTGCATATTTTCTGAGAGTTAGGAGTTGACCTAAAAATGAATCATCTTCACTATAGTTTGTGATTCGTTGCTTATAGAATTTCAGCTACTATCAACCCGTTTAAATAGAATTGTTTGGACTTCCCAGAAGGTAAGATTAAAAATTATCTAACCCAGAAACCAAGGGATGCTATGTTGACTCTTACCTCCCATAAATCATTCAACTGGAGAACTTAATGTGCCAGGCGTCCGTAGTCTGCTTCTTTGCTAGTTAGGGTGATGAAGGGATGTAAGGGCGAGAAGATAGTGTCTGCATAAGGTGCAAAGAGTCTGGGGGTGGTGAGGAAGGGTTCAGGAACAGCAAACACAAATGATCTGAAAGAGTACAATGCCTGCCATCAGCCACCACCAAAAAACTTGAGCATCTTAAGAACGTGGCTGGGACACTCACTGAAAGGTGTCTTCTTCCGTGATTCCAAAGGGATAAAGAATAGGAAAGTTATCAAGGCAGTGGACTGGGTACCAACTTGTGGGGGTGGGAATACTATGAAATGCACCCCGATCCTAAAGTCTTGTCAATACTTCTATTTTATCAATAAAAAAGAAAGATGTTTCATTATGTTTGTTTCAAAGAAAGATGTTTCAAAGAGATGTTTCAAAGAAAGATTTCATCATTAAAAAATAAAGTTGTTTTCTTTACAGGCTGACACAATGTTATCAGTCAGGGCCACTCACAGGCTATTTGGAGTCCCAGCAAATAATTTTTGTTGGCTGTCTTTATAAAAAAAAATTGATGAAGAGCCTGGTTGATGGCACACCTGGCTGAACGCGCATGTTACAATGCACCAGGACCCAGGTTGGAGCCCCTGATCCCCATCTGTAGGGGGGAAGCTTTGCGAGTGGTGAAGCAGGGCTGCAGGTGTCTCTTTGTCTCTCTCCCTATTACCTGTTCCCTCTCAATTTCTGCCTGTCTCTATCCAATTAGTAAATAAAGATTATAAAATATTTTTAAAAATTTTGAAGAAATTTTAAAAATTGATTAAAAAGAAAAAGCAAGGCATTTTAATGTGATGCCTCATAAATATTTTGAATGATAAACAGTAAAAAAATAGTTACATTTATTAGTAGCAGTCATCCAGACAGGAGACTGAACAAGCATTGCCCTCCAGCCTTTTTTTTTCTTACCGATGTCCAGTACCCAGATGCTTACATAGAGACTTTCTTTTTATTTATTTATTTTAAAAAGGAGACATTAACAAAACCATAGGACAAGAGAGGAACAACTCCACAAAATTCCCACCACCAGAACTCCATATCCCATCCCTCCCCTGACAGCTTTCCTATTCTTTATCCCTCTGGGAGTATGGACCCAGGGTCATTGTGGGATGCAGAAGGAGGAAGGTCTGGCTTCTGGAATTGCTTCCCTGCTGAACATGGGCATTAACAGGTGGATCCATACTCCCAGCCTGCCTCATGAGAGACTTTCTAAGGTACTAATACTTCTGTTGCTTATTTCATTTTCCCTACCACCTGATCCTTGATTAGCCTCTGGATTCCATCAAGATCCTGTACAAATAGTGTCTAATTTAATTAGACGAGTTAGTGTCCTTGAAACTGAGGCACCAGCTGAGAGAGCATTGCAGTAACCCAGAGAAAAGGTGACCGTAGATGTCAGAGACAGCCGTCGGGCGTGCACTGAGAGGTGATAGCTGGGTCAGCGGTGTCTCTGCTGTCTCACTGACTAATGAACAGATTCCATAAGAGACTGAAACGTTCTTGCTTCTGTTGCTTATTTCACACCTCCATGTCTCTGACTACTACAGTTCTTCTGAAGCCACACAATGCCTAAAGCTTAACGTTCCATTTCCAGATACGTTCACACAGGGGTGTAGCTTTTAGCTTCGGGCCGCTCCTAAAAAGACTCTATCCGTGTATCAGTTCTCCCCTTCCCCGAATCAGCTAGGAAAGAGGAGATGACAAGTAAGAGTTTGGAGGCTGGCACAAGCCAGCATTGACTGTGTGTCCATTTTTCCCTTAATCTCCTAAGACAGAAATCTTCTGTTGTTGTACTGAATTGACAATTGAGGCAGTAGGGTGTGTCAACTAGGCAGTGGAACTACAAGAATGTCAGCACATGACTCGGGTTAGCAACTGCAGGAAGCATAATGAAGGTCTACGAAGGGGAGAGTTACCTGTAGGCTTTTTTGCCTTGGCCCAGAGATGATCTGAAAATAAGCGTCGAAACAAACCCCATTGCTGGAGTTGAAGGAGTACACGTGTCACGCAGTTTCTGACGTCACTAGTCAGTTAAGGACGCAGTGACTGTCAACTGGTCCCCAAGAATAGAAACTTGAAGCTAACCCTTAAGACAGCAGGCATGTATTCCACACACAATGCAGGGTTTCTGTACAGTTCAGGTAGATTAAACCAGGTGAAATACTTTACCTAAATAAGATTATGATAGTTCACGAAAAATTTCTTTTCTGTCACCTATTTTTGTCTCAATAGCAGGGTTTCTGGTGAATGAGGAACAAAGCCCCAGATATCAGCTGCAACTGCAGACAGTAGACATTTCTCATTGGCTTTCATTGTCTCAAAGCTCATTTTAAAGAAATGAGATTTTGGATCTGGGTCTAAGTAAGAAGCATCCAGGGATAAGATCTAACCATGAGTCAGCATGAGGCAGTAATTCAATAAGCCTGGGAACTGGAAATGAGCTGGAATGTAATAACTTTCTAACACTTTAATGTGAATAAACTTTCTTGAATGCCAGAGAAGTAAAATGTCTGTGGTTGTCTGTTTGAAGATGATTTTGCAATACAAAGTAATTCAGGGAAAGGCTTTTCAGACAGGACAAAAAGTTACAACCCTTGGACATGAATAGAATTTTTTTTTTTTTTTTTTTTACTGTTGTTACTAGGGTTTCACTGGTCAGGGCCAACTTATCAGACTAAGAGAGAGAGAGGACAGAATGGCAGAATGAGAGGGAAAGACAGTTCAGGATCTAAGCCTCCCTTGGTGCGGCGGGGGCTGGGCTCAAAGCCGTGCCGTACTCGGGGCAAAGCAGGTACCTTCCTGACATCTTGGCCGTGTTCAGCTGCTGCTTTTAAAGTCCTGCCAGCGTGCAGACCATCGTCAGCTGAGCTGACTCAGGAGTGGAGCACAGCACTCGCGGCTGTGAAGTTCTGAGTTTGGCCCCTGGAACGGGACATCTGGTTCTCTTCCTTTAACAAACACTTTTTTTTTTTTTTAATTAAGACAAGCAAATGGACTAATGGTTATCCACTCTCAAATACTGAACTAATTAACTTACAATGCAGACAGTAAAAAAAAATAATAAACAGCAGTAAATATAAACTACAATAACACAGTCACAAGCCAGTCAGAACAAGTAGCACAATAGTTTCAAAAGGAATCCACCATTTAACTAAAGAGTGGAGTCTGTGGTCCGGGAGGTGGCACCGTGGTTAAAGCATTGGACTTTAAGCATGAGGTCCTGAGTTCAATCCCCAGCAGCACATGTACCAGAGTGACATCTGGTTCTTTCTCTCTCTCCTCATATCTTTCTCATTAATAAATAAGTAAAATCTTTAAAAAAATGTGGAGTCTTACAGGTGTGTATTAGCCCAAGTTATGAGCATTAGATGAATAACACAAATTAAATTTTATTTTCAACTACCTTTATTGAATATGAAAATTATACACTGAATATATGCTTTTACCACATTTTAATTCATTCTTATAAGTTGGAATGTATTTAAGATATCACATATCTTTGGAAAAGTATATGCACTTTAACTTGTTAAAAAATCATAAAAAATGGGGGCCGGGTGATGGTGCATCTGGTTGAGTGTGCATGTTACAGTGCACAAGGACCCAGGTTCAAGGCCCCAATCCCCATCTGAAGAGGGGAAACTTCACAGGTGGTGAAGCAGGGCTGCAGGTGTCTCTCTCTCTCTGTCTCTCTCCCTCTTAATCTCCGACCCTCCCCTCTCAATTTCTCTCTGTCTCTATCGAAAATAAATAAATATTTAAAAGAAGTAGTAAAAATGGAATATCAAGCAAATTAATTTGGATAGAGGTAGATGATTTTTGGCTAAGTAGAAAAACTTCTCAAAACTTTTATAAAAGTGGGATAGTTACTTATTTGCAGGCGTTTAGAAACTGGTCCTTTTAGAGGATTGCCCGAGGACCCTCCGCTAGTGTGTATATTCTGTCCCGTGACTTGGAGGAGTAGTCTGTGGTTTGCCTTGGTTCACTGGCTGTGGAGATAAGGTCAGTAAAGTCAGTTTCTTATTTATGGTGCTGATTCTAAAAGGAGCAAGCTGAAATTACTAATGTGGCAGCTGATATCTTACCATCTTCTCAGTCACCATCTGGTTGTAAATTAGAGGTTGATGATCCTGGCTGAGTTCCCAAGCTCCTTCAGACCCGTGGATGCTGTAGGTCAGTGCGAAGTTAACAAGAGCTTGACAATCAGCCATTCATAAGAACAGGGACTTGTAAAGAAAACCTGGAGAAAAGATGCTTAGAAGAAATCAGGTGTTCTGCTTGTTAAACGAGTCTGATTTAATCTCTACTATTAGATATCTTGAAGGATGTTGATTTTCACATACTATTTCATACATTTACAGTGTTCATTTTAATAGTAATATTTTTTATGAGAGAGAGAGAGAGAGAGAGAGAGCCGTGAAACATTTATCAGCTCTGGCATGTGATGGCATCAGGAGTTTGACCTGGGACCCGCTGGGCGCCTCGTCACCAAAGACTGGCGTGTTCATACTACACCGTCTCCCGGACACCCCACCTTCTCATGCTTACCAAATGCCTGGAAATACGAAGTGGCCAGACTAGGCAAAATTCATTTTCACAAATGGAAAAAGAAATCCTGAGATTAGTTGTGTAGCACTGTTGAAATATCTACTTACAAAACCATAGTGTACCTCTTATGTATATTTTAACATGATCTTTTTCAGTATTTTATTTATTATTTTTGGAAAGAGACAGAGAAATTGAGAGGGAGAGTGGAGACAGAGATAGATAGATAGATAGATAGATAGATAGATAGATAGATAGATAGATAGATGATAGATAGACAGACAGACACCTGCAGCACTGCTTCTCTGCCTGAGTTTTCCCAACAGGTAGGGAACCACATGTACCACCATCCAGCCCTTTTACCATGATCTTTTAAAGTTTTTCAGAAAATATCTATTTGTTTTTATGACAGGAAGAGAAGAAAAAGACCAGGATATTGCCACACCTGACTTACAGTGTTGCTGGTGATGAAACCTGGACTCCAGACACGCAGCTCCTGTATTCTTAAACATCAAGCTACCTGTCAACACCTGCTATTTTTAACCATTGTTCACTATATCTTTTAGTTTATGTCAGAGACAGAGGGAAATTGAGAGGGGAGGGGGAGATAGAGAGGGAGAGAGAGACCCTTCACCGCTGCTTCACTGCCCGTAAAGGTCGCCCCCTGCAGCTGGAGACTGGAGGCTTGAGTCCTTGTCCTTGTGTGTGGGAACCTGTGAGTTTAACCAGCTGCACCACCACTCAGTTGCTCACCCACAAGATTTTAAGTACTGAAAAAAAATGGTAAGAGACAATGAAAATCAGAGTCACATGCTTAAGAAACTCTTAAATTAATCTCATTCATAAAGGTCCAACAACTAAATCATCTTTAGTCATGTGAAATCAGTCAACTTTCTTTAACGGACCAGTGATAGTATCTTATTCCCCTGAGGTCAGGTACACACAGAGAGAAATATTATTATCTGCCTTAGTAACTTGCCATTGCCTAGTTGTCTAGAACAGTATCCGAGAAAAATGGACAATAAAATGAGAAGACATTTCTCATTTTTAGGGCCACATTATCTGTTAACAGCAAAAAAAAAAAAAACTGCAGCAATAAAATTTTAGCTGTGGTGGTTTGAATAAAAACTATTGATAATTTGGAGTTTCAAAAACAACAACAACAAAAAAAAACCCAGCCATCTATCTTCTCTCCTTAAACCCTTATAATTGCACTGTAAAGTAGACACCATTACAGAATAAAACTGCATGATACTGAGAACTAAAGAATTTTGAGTGGCCTACTCATGTTTCAGTCGTTAGTAAGATGATATTGGAAATTAAATTTAGATTTTCTACTGCCTCTTGTGACTTTTTATGAAAAAAGTCTACTTAAAGTATTGTAAAGATAGACTGTTTTGTTTTAAAAACATGTTTTCTTGGTGACTGACTGAGAACACACAAACGCACAGGGACGCTCATTCAAGTTCCTGGTCCCACTTGAGGGGAGAAGCTTCATGAGCTATGAAGCAAGTCTGTAGGTATCTCTCTCTCTCCCTCTGCTTCTATCTCACTTGATCCTCAAAAGTGTTCTTCACTTTGTCTATGCAAAATTAATAAATAAATAATATAAATATTAAAAATGTCTCCTTTTAGGGAAATTTATTTTCAGTCAATGTGAAGAATTCATGTAACTTAAGAAGATTGTTCTTAATTTATTCATGCATAAATTAGTGTGAAACCCAATTTATTTTTTTTTTAATTTATAAAATGGAAATATTGACAAGACCACCGAAGAAGAGGGGGTACAATTCCCACCACCAGAACTCTGTTTACCACCCCCTTCCTTGAAAGCTTTTCTCTTCTTTATCCCTTTGGGAGCATTGTGGGATGCAGAAGGTGGAAGGTCTGGCTCTGTCATTGCTTCCCCGCTGAACATGGGTGTTGGCAGGTGGATCCATACTCCCAGTCTGTCTCTCTCTTTCCCTAGTGGGGCAGGGCTCTGGGGAAGTGGAGCTCCAGGACACATTGGTGGGGTCGTCTGCCCAGGGAAGTCTGATCAGCATCATGGGTCCACCTGCATATCAGATGACAGGCTGGGAGTATGGATCCACCTGCCAAAGCCCATGTGGAAGCGGGGCTCCAGGACTCATTGGCCACATTCATTCTCTTTATTGGAAGAGAGGGTTGCAGCGCTCTCCCAAAGGCAGGGGTCTATCCTAAGCCCTAGTCAATCTTATCTGCAGTGATCTGTGTTGCTTTGTTTTTACACCAGATTTCTTTTATGTCAGAGTAAGACTACACTGCAGGGAACATGTCACAGGTTACAAAAAGCACCCAACTTCACTGCTAGAGCAGAGAATGATGATTTATCTAGCATACCATCCATTTTTCTAATTGAAGGTGAACAGTTGGGAGAAGAAAAAACAAACAAACAAACCCAAATACATGGAGATGAAGTGTGAAGTGATTAAGCACGAGTTAGGAGGTGAACGTACAAATTGAAGAAAGCCTGAAACCCTGTCAGGGCCTGGCCATTCCGACTGTGACTGTCCTCTACACAAACTCCACCATCTTGGCTTCCCATCTCTGCTTGGATCAAGCTCGGAAAAATAGCATCCTAACCATCTCAGCAACATTCTTGATACAGTTTCCCATAAAATCCCTTGATAATTAGCTGATAGGAGGCGTTCACAGGAGTTTATTTGGGAATTGGCTGCTGCTGTGTTTTCACTGTTATTGCTGCTGTTGAAATAGTTTGAGTCTGAAGTCATTCTGACTGTGGTTACATTTCCTTGGCCAGAGGACATTGTGAAAGTCCCCGTCACTGCAGAGACAGATGAATATGCCTTCACTCATACTGGAAAAAAGTGAATTGTTGACAGAAGCTTGAGCAGCTTCATGGGAGGCCTCAATCTGTGACTCACACTCTGAGTAGATGTCCCCAAACATAATATCCCATTTTCTCCCTGTGTACTGACAAGCCTCTCTGAAGAGATATATTTCTACCAATTATTTTTCCGATTTCTGATAGCTTTTACAAGAAGGAGAGAGAGACAGAGACAGAGAGAGAGAGAGAGAGGATTTCACAATTCTACCTAGAGGAAAAAAATAAACCACTTTAAAGTAGATGAGACTGAAAATAATTGGCTCTTGTGTAGGTAACAGCTTTGTTCCCCTTAGTAGTCCAAAGTAGAGCTGGACAGTGGCACACCTGGTTGACTAAACATGTAACTACACACAGGACCCAGGTTCAAGTCCCTGGTCCCCACAAGCAGTGAATCAGGGCTGCAGGTCTCTTTCTTTTCTCTCCTTCTCCTTCT